>NC_056734.1:120193008-120290508 GCF_019279795.1 Protopterus annectens | reverse complement strand
CTGAAAACTCATCTGAGTGAATCTCATTATACTGAATTGTAAACCATAGACATGATGTAGGTTTCCTTTCTCCTGTGACTTGCTTGTGATAAAAACAATTACTGTAACTTATAGTGCTGATTGTCAGAATACTGATAGTCATGTAGAAAGTGGTGTTGTAGTGTTTCTAAATGTGTGTATATCTGTTTACATTTTTAGCGAAAGTATCTCAAGTAATATGATGGATGTTTTGTGCATTTCCAGCAGTAGTGGCACTGTGTAGAGCACTGTAAGGCAAGTAAAAGGTATATGCCCTTTTCCCCACTGTAGTGTGATCCTGGAGTCAGTATATATAGTTAGGGGAGTGTGTGGGGCACAGTCCTCCACACTGGGGGTGGTGGGGGCATAGCCCCCCACGTAGTTTAGTTTTATATTGTCCGGTTTCTGTTACATAAGTAGTTTTTAAGTTCTGGAAAAGAGTTAGTTATTGGTGTTGTAAGTCTGCATGTCTATGGTTTACATGTTAGTATTTTGAAATTTAGCATTGTAAGGTTTCAGTATTATGAGTTTCAGTCAAGGGAGTTGTCAGTATTTTGAAAATTAGGTATTTTCGTCTCAGTCAAATGAAAGTCAGTCAAATGAAATTTCTGTCATGTGAAATAGACCCATACACACACACACACACACACACACACACACACACACACACACACACACACACACACACACACACACACACACACACACAGTATTCCATGCTGAAAGGAGACAACATCGACAATGGTAACTTCAACATAAAAATGTAACATTAACAGGAAATGTGGCTGCTCTGAGGATTAACCCTGGAGCATGCAAAACCGAGTGTTTTTGCTGCATCCTCCACAGCCCACTGCTAATTATATACACTAACTCCCAAACTGCACTGTTCCTAGTGAAAGGGCATATTCCTCTACTCAGGGGCTGTCAATATTGCACATTGACCATCTGTGTCGATCTTGTGTCCACTCACTTAAGTGGTCCAAACCCTTTTATATAACTCATGAAACAAATTTAGTGAGTTACTGTCAAGTTCCTCACCAGTCTTATTAGAGTGAAGTTCATACATCTGTACCGCAGTATTACTAGAAAGGCATAGATCTCATGCCAACTAAAGGGACAACGTGGAAATATACTAAAGTAGTAATAGACATCCTCTAAATGTGAATTTTCACAAAATCCATTTGAATAGGCAGGAAGAAGTATTAAACCAATCACACTTCTGAGCATATTTAAAAATCTTATATAAATAAGCTAGTCTTTAATTTACAACTCTTACTATAGTATTTCACTTCAAGACCAGACGTCTTAGTCTTTTATTTAAAGAAATCTAGACAGAGCCAAAACAACATTGGAGGGTAAAGGCACAAATAAACTAATTTTAAACATTACTCTCTTAAATTTAGAAACTGCAGTGGTGGTGCTGCGGTAGCGTTGTCACCTCACAGTAAGACGTTGTCCTGTTCGATTCTCAGTGAAAGCGACTTTTGTGTGGAGACATGCGTGAATGGGCGTACCTTCGTTGAAGGTTGTGCATCAGGGCTGGCAACTCGGTACGTAAAAATCTAATGCCAATCATTAGTGGACCGGAGTTCCGCTGTGGCGACCCCTAACCGGGAAAAGCCGAAAGATACAACAACTCTCTTAAATTTAGAAAGTTGACAGGATAATAGGCATTACATCAGTATGCATTTTATGAAGGATACTGAGTTTAAAACACAAATATCTGTCATTATTTAGTGATTTTAATCTTAAAAGATTTGCAGGAAAACTGCAAATTTTATGTGAAATAGACCAAACATATGAGGCTAGAATCTGGACAGTCTGTGCAATTCAGGACAGTTTTTATACACAATAATAGTATCAGACTGCCCTCTAGTGGTGAATTATACAGCTGTTATAGTGTAGAAAGCTAAAGTTCTTTTTTTGTTAGAGGTCACTCTTCCTGCATCATCTTTTGCAAAAATATTATCTCAAAGACATAGCACAGTATCTTCCTGAACTATAATTGTTTCACCCAAAAGCTCTTTGTAATACAGCTTCAGTTTGTTATGTGTTCTCGAAATGGAGTTCAAGGAAGTCATTTGTCAAGCTTCCATCCTGAGGTTGCTTATTGGAATTAATTTCTCTAACACAGAAGAAACTTATGGTCACACAGTGATTTTGTGTGTGTGTGTTTGTCCCTTGTAAAGAAACCTGTTTTAAATATTACAGACTTGTATATATAAATACACACCTGCCCACATATATATTTATATAGAGGGAGCAGTACAGGACCACATAAAGTTATCCAGTGGGTTTTGGTAGAAAACAACTTAGTGAAACTGGATAGTATAATCCTCATTTAATCTTGTTGAATCATTGTCTCTAGGAAGACAATATAAAATACCTTCAAACGTGTTTTTTCCCTTGCAGGAGGTCAAAGCCTCCAGTTGGGAGATCCTCCCTTACTTCACTACACTAATTCCCTGGGCACACAATCATGGAGGAATTAAAAAAAACACACACAACACACAATATATCACTGGAGTGATACACAAATAGAAACTACAGTAGCAATGACAGAGTACAGGTAACACCAAATGCTGTGTTGACAGTCAGACAGGTATATATTTTAGCATATGACACAACACACTTTGTTAATATATCACATTCTACTACCAGATATTTTCAGTAAGTTGTGATTCTACCAAAAGCCATTTTACAACTTTATAATATTGTATATATAAGTGTATACATATACAAGTGTTTGTGGGTGTAAAAAAGAAATAATGCACAAATTAGTGAATGCCCATTTGTGTGAATCACATAAGGCTGAATTTAGTTTTATATTGTGTAGGTAAGGCTATGTTGGCAGGAAATTTAATGTTTGAATGAAAAAGTGGTGATTGTGAAGATATACAAAACTGTGTTACAGCAGCTGGTGTATGTGAGCAAGTGTTTGCAGGTTAGAGACAGAATAAGTGTTAGATAAGAGGATACATTCAGTGTTGTGCATATTTTGTGTTGTATTGTATGTATTCTTTGTCTTTTGTCTTGTGTTGTGGTATTGCAAGGGAAAGGGGTTTTAGTAACATAATGTGTAGGGTTAGGGACAAGAGAAAGGTTGTACTAAAAATGCTTTCCCTAACAGAACCATTACTAGGATGACACTTGATTTCAGTTTTGTAGCTAGGGTTTACTGATAAAGGGCTTTTCTTAGCGGAAGAGAAGTGTTTTGTGATTCCCTCTTATTAGTCAGTGTTTTGTGATTTTCTCGTTTTTATTCTTTCATTTCTGATTCTCTCTTTTGAGTTTTCAACCTTTCATGACAGAACCATATGTGTGTGTACATGTATATATGCGTATATATATGTGCATATATACGTGTGTATTTATATATCTATATGGGTCTACTTCAGAACAGCGAAATCCCACTTATCTGAATCACTAAATGTCGAAGACAACTTTGCTGAAACCACAAATAAACAAACACTTGGAAGACCGGAAAGTTACCATGGGAGAGGAACTACTTGGCCACCATGCTGAACTTTGCCCTTTTCCCCACTGTACTGAGATCTTGGAGTTGGTATATATAATTAGGGTGTGTGTGGGCGGCAAAGCCCCCCACATGGATGGATTTAATTTGCTTTGGTTTGATGTTCGTGTTGTGCTGGACATGTAGTTACTTACCTGGAATTTCTAGTTGGTGATCTGAGTGTTCATTTATTTGTGATTTCGGTGAAGTCATCTTGACATTTAGTGATTTGGGTAACTGGGATTTCATTCTTATGAAGTAGATCTGTGTGTGTGTGTGTGTGTGTTGATCAAGATTATTTCTGAAGGAAATAAATGACTTCTGACTGCAAGCGAAGGTTTATTCCGTGGTATTGAAAGGCACTGTATAATGTATCTGTCAATGTTTGTTATTCTGTTATTGATGCATATTTTTTATTATTTTTGTGTTAGAGATTGTTGACAATCAAGACTATCCTTGATCAAACATTACCCACTGTCCAAGAAGGTACCTTATAAAAGTAGCCATAAAGGTGTTTTTTTGCTCTCAGACATCCCAGAAATTAGAGCATTTTCATTATGTTATGTCCTAACCCCACCCCCGCTTGTTATGTCAATACTTGTCTCACACACAAGGGTCACCAGTGCCCCTCTCTTTGTGCATGCATGCTCCTCAACACAAGCTGATAAGGGCTGCCATCGGATTGGTGGACAGTTGATACTTATTTTTGCTATTAGGTTGTCTCATCCGGTTATTACTACCTCTAGTGGAGCATTCCAGGCATAGACCTTCAAAGAGAACTAAATCAAAGATTGCTTTATAAGCCATGGAGAGATTAACTCTAACTAATCTGTACCAAACAGTATTTAATGACAGTTCCTAAAGCCTTTCTGAATAATTCAAGTTTCTATCCCTATGTGGAAGGGTGGCTTAATGGTTAAGGTGTTTGCCTTACAAACATAGAGTGCAGGGTTTGAGTCTCACAAGAGATAATTGGCTAGGCTTAAAATGGCTCACAAGGGCAGTTAGCTTAGTGCTAATCTATGAACCTATACTTTCACTATAAAGATTCATACCTTTTCATGTTTCTTTAAGTGGTTTGTTTGAAGGTTGAAAAATGTAGGGTTCTGTTCACTAATGGGTTAGCTCAATGAGATATAAGGTGATCTCCCTTGAGTGACTAGATAGTCTCTTTGAATTATATGGAATACAGAGTATAGTTTTCTAGCTCTGGTCAAAGTTTTAAGTTGTTGCTTACAGTTGTCCCCAAATCTGTAATGAAGGCATTTTTTAACCAATCTCAACATTTATGCTGTAATCATAATCTAAGTCTTTTAGACAAGTCTGATAATGCTACATTTGCTGACATCAAATGTGAAGTCATTACTTCTCACCATGTGTGTGTGTTTTGTAGACCACCTTGGATACCTATGGCATTTTTATTATTAAAGTAATTATGCTATTCAGTGTGGAGTTATCAGCATACTTGCTAATCTGTAGTGAATTTCCCAGTTTTATCCCTGAGGAGAATAGTCAAAAAAAGAAGTGACTTGAGTACAGAGCCCTATGGGACTCTGCTGGTAATTCCAGTAGGATAGATAGGTAGCCCTACACCTTAACATGGTCACGCCTCTTGGGTAACCAGAGCTCATTCATTGACTTAACTACATATTGCTATTTAATGTCCTTAATTTGTCAGTTTACACCTTTATGTGGAATAGTGTTAAGCATCTTTGTAAGGACAACATAATCAGCGTGTTCTACCTTTCTATCGGAATCCTAATTTGACAAATATATCCTTATGAGGAACAGTGCCAAGTGCTTTTGCAAGACCAATATAAACAGTGTGTTTTCTCATTCTTTTCAAAGCCTAAAGGTAAGATCCTTTCTTAACGATATAATGTTCCTTATCTAACAGAGGTCAGTCCTCTCTGTAATTTTGGACAAACTCCATTATAAATTTCTTTCTTTCTATAACTTTACTTGTTATATACGGTTGAACTGAAGGGTCTAATGGCTTAGGTCTGATGTGATCTCCCACTTGTAAAACAATACAACTATACTTTTACAATGCAGGTCAGGGATGCACTATCATGCCAACATGTTGCTTAATATGATTGCTAGGGATTTAGTTAGGTTTTCCATAATTCTGTATAGAAACCACTAGTTATGATGTCTGATCCCATGGGACTTGAATTTTTAATTTTATTTGTAGCAGCAGCTACCACACTTGTAGTGGTATAAGAGATATCTGCCCTGGTGTCTGCAGCTCTCTGACATATCATTCCATATTGTGAAATTTGTAAATAGTTGTTCTGCAAGTTTTGGGTTATTGCTGTGGCTGGGTTATGACTTGACTGTTTACTGATTTTAATGTAGGCATACATTGCAGACATAAATATTCTTAGGGCTTTTTTGCGCTTAAACACTAAGCTGAACAAAGTATTTATCATTTTTGTAGGAAATGTATGAAATGTTTGAGGGTATACTGCTTAGTGATGCTGCAGTCTTACTGGGGGATGTCAACACTTACTTAGGGAAGGACAGAGGGGTGTGATGTGGAGAAGCATCCTGCCAGATATAAACATGAGTAGTGAGTTAATTCTGCAATTCTTTAGCAAGCACTGACTGTATGTAACAAACACCATGCTCAAATGCAAAAATGATTATACATGTTCCAGTACCAGAGCACCTTGGGCTGTAGGACTGTGATCAGCATTGTTGTCATGTCGTAAGACCTTAGGCTGTATGTTCTGGTCACACATATAAGGAGATGGGTAGAGCAGTCACCTGATCATATCTTGCTGGTGAATTGGACACACCACACAGGGCAACAGTAAGACAGACCTTGGAGACTCGGTCACTGACAGTCTGTTGGAAAAGACTGATGAAAGCATATCTGCAAAGAATACCTCTTAACTCTCCCTAATTTTTGGGATGCCTTTATTTATGTCCCATATGCTTACAGTAGACTCCCTCTTATCCAGTCTTGCTGGGACCAGACCTTAGGCTGGATAAAGGGGCACTGGCTGGTTAAACAGAAAAAGCATACAAAATAGCATTTATAGGTTATAAACCAGCTAGAATAACAGGATTTGTTAATGTATGCATTTTTCTAATGATTGTGAAGTCTAAAACTCAAACGTCTATCATTATTTAGCCCAGAGGAGGTGGAAAAGTTATTCTTCTCTGTTGTCTTTTGCTAGGGGTATGGCAGAAATGTGATGGCTGGTTAAAGGGAGGCCAGATAAGAGGGAGTCTACTGTACTTACTTCATGTAGATGAAAGTGTGTGTATGTACCTTTAAGAAGCTATCTAAGGGCTTGCACAAGTGTATAAATATTGAACACGTGTGAGCCTGACTGCCATTTTGTAGTGAGCTGTTGAGATGTAAGCATGCATGTCTATAAGGTCTGTCTGTTAATCAGTTTGTTTATATTTTATGATGCTGCTATCCATCCTGACGTGTTTCTATGTAATAAAGCATCTAAACAATCTACCCTGCCTGTTTGTCATCTATGTTAAAGAGGGATGAGCGACATGGTATCAGAAGAGGCATGGCTAAAATGACTTGTTGCCAGAAAGAGTTCCAGTTTCTCCAATTTGAGTCCAGGAGACAGCCGGTTGGTATTTGAGGAATATACAGCAGTGGATCATCCCTACTGCACATATAATTTGCAAAACAGGTCGGAAATGAATTTCAGATGTTAAAACTTGCTCAAATAATTTCTTATTGGCAAAATGTGAAACTAAGCATACAGAATACTCTAAACGATATTTATATTCAAATTAATATAGAAAATGTTTGAAAAAGTTCAAATTGCATAAAATTAATAAAAAATATAGGAAATGACTGCCTTTTTGCTAAGCATATATTTTTTGTATTAATTAAAGATAGCCTTGTTATCAGAAGTGTATGAAATGCTTACATGTTTGTGTAGTATTACAATGAAGTTATTTTGCACGATACAGCCATTTCAGGCATATTTTGCAAAGTACAGTATTTCAAAGAGTTTATTATGCATTTGAATGTTATTACGAGCTTTCACAGCTCAGCTTGTTCATACATAATTATAAGGGCCATATTTTCAGTGTGTTTGTGCATACTTTGTTGGCATGGCAGACGGATTTTGAAAACCCAATGCACTTGTATTTAACAATAATATTGCAGAGATCTGGAGAGTGTTTGAGCAAGAGTATGACATTTAAATACAGGCTGCATTTGCTGATAAAGATGATTGTACAAAGGCATTTATTCTACTTAATTTAGGTGGGTCAGAAGCCATTGAAAGGGAGTGCTCATTTGTGTATGCACCCGCTATCTTTTCAGGAGAGGAGGAAAACCATCATATTGTTGCACCAGCTGTGTCAAGGGAGGACTCTGAGTGCTTAAAACATAAATTTAGAGAAATGTGTAATCCCCAGACAAACAATACAATGGAAAGGCACCTATTTTACACAAGGGATCAAAAGCCTGGTGAAACATTTGCAGCATATATGACTGATTTGAGAAATAAAGCTAAAATGTGCACATTTGGTGATTTAAGCGATGAGTTGATAAACGGCAGACTTGTGTGTGGTATTAAGGATGATGCTGTGAGAAAGATTTTGCTTCTTGACAGTGATTAACTCTGAATAAGGCCATTGAGATTTGTCAGATACATGAGCTCACAGAAAAGCACAGAAATATGCTTATGAATGAGAAATGCATGCTTCCAGTAACTTCTAGATCTCATGTTGATAGTATGCAGCATGTAGTTAACAAAAACAAGCCCAAGCACATGGCAGCAACTGTAGCCCCTGCAGCACTCACTGGTAAACCCCAGGGCTTTACAGCAAGTTACAGAGTTATCACAGTCTCAGTGAAGCATAACAGTGAGTCAGCAAACTCAAAGCATGTACCCCCACCCAGTTTCATAGCCAACTGTCATAACTGTGGAGGAAATCATGAATCTAAAAAGGAAAAATGTTTAGCTTTTGGTCAGTAATGCTACAAATGCAATAAGTGGAATCATTTCAAGAAGTTTTGTAAATCAAAAGGCACATATTATTTTATTAAAAGGGAACATTTCAAGAAACAAGTTAATCAATTAGACAGCTGTGACCCTACGCCACATGCTTTTTATGTTGATAGTGTGTCAGTGCTTAATGAAACAGTCAATGCTGTAGATTTATGGGCAAAGAATGAAGTATTTTGTAATGTTCAGGTAAATGGCAAACCCATAGAGCTCAAAGTTGATACAGGTTCCAGGTGCAGTGTTATGTCTGCAGAAACATTTGCTAGAGTGGGTAAAGGTGAAAGGCTTGATTTGGCAAGGTGTGAAAAGCTAGTTGCTTATGGAGGTGAAGAAATTCAAACTGAAGGCTCAGTAGTGCTTTCATGTTACTCTCCTGGGAGAAGGTACGACTTGCTATTTTATGTGGTCAAGAGGCACATCCAGTCATTATTAAGGCTCAGAGACAATTTGAAAATGGAACTGCTTTCATTTAATGAGGAAGTCCACCATGGTAGTTTAAAAGACCACTACTCTAATTTCACCCAACATATTTTTTCTACCTATGCAGATCTTTTCAAAGACAAACTAGGCAAGTTTCTAGTTGTGTACTCCATGAAGTTAGACCAAAATGTCAGTCCATTTATTAGGCCAGCCTGGTAAGTTCCAGTAGCTGTGCAGAAGAGAGTCAAAGCTGAGCTAGATAAAATGGTGCAACAAGGTGTGAATTGTCCAGTAGAAGAAGCAACTGAGTGGATTGTCAGTAGAAGAAGCAACTGAGTGGATAGCTACCATGGTGGTAGCTCATAAGATAAGCTCAGATGACATCATAATAGGCACTGATCCATGAGATTTGAACAAAGCACTAAAAAGACCTCATCATCCAATGCGTACAATTAAAGAAGTCTGTGCCCTTATGCCAAATGCCACTGTTTATTTCTGTCTTAAATGCAACGAGTTCATTTTGGAAAATTTTGCTTGACAAGAAATCCTCATTGGTAACTGCTTTCAGTACTCTATTTGGAAAGTACAGATTTTTCAGAATGCCATTTGGGATAAGTTCTGCAAGTGAAGTCTTTAGAATGTAATGGAGCAAATGTTTCTGGGTATCCTTGTGCTATTATAGTAGATGACATACTAGTAGGAGGTAATGCTGTAGCTGAGCATGACAAATTAATCTTAAGTTCAATCCACAGAAATGCAAATTCAGGCTACGAGAAGTAACTTTATGTTGGTCATTTATTTACCAGTTCAGGCCTATGTCCAGACCCTTCCAAGCAAACAGCCATTTTCAAGATGCCAGCCCCAGACAATGTTTAAGCCCTGCAATGTTTTCTTGGCATAGCTAACTATCTAGCCAAGATCATTCCAGACTTGAGTCAAATATCAGCACCACTCAGAGAGTTGACATGTAAAGATATATCCTGGTCTTGGTTAGAGCAACATCAAAGAGCATTTGATGTCCTGAAACAGAGAATTGCCAGTCCACCAACTCTCAGATACTATGATGTTCACAAGCCAGTCACTCTTTCATGTGATGCTTCAAGATTTGGTCTAGGTGCAGTCACTCTACAAGAGGGTCAACCTGTTGCCTATGCATTAAGAACTCTTACCCAAACTGAAATGCAGTATGCTCAGATTAAGAAAGAGCTTTTGGCAATTGTATTTGCATGTTCAAATTTCCATGATTATGTTTATGGCAGACCTATTCAGATCGAAACAAACCACCAACCTCTAGTCACTATTTTGAGAAGAGGGAAGAGCGACACTTCATGCTTCCTAAAACTAAACATTTTTTCAAAAAGTTAACAGTAGCCATATTTAAGGAGTTTCCATAATTATTTTAGGTTTGTGTCCAATTCTGGAAGTAAAAGGTTGAGAGTTATGGTGTGAGACAAGTATTAATCCTCTCTCTGAAATTACTTTGGCTGTTTACTGAGTGAGGTTGGTTCACAGAATTTGAATGGACTGTGTTCAAGCTTTCAATAATTGAACCAGAGGCACACGTGTACAGAATAGGATTCATTACTGTTACATTAATAGAGGATGTTGCCTTTTCAGCCACTTCTGGCCAAGACCACTGTCTTGAATAATTCACGGAGGAGTGAGAAGTGATTTAAATGAAAATCAACACCTTTGCAAAAAAAAAAGAGACCACTATACTCTTCCAGAAAAAAAATGACTGCTGTCTTCAAATGGAAGGGTATCTGCAGTTATCTGAGGAGTTTAAGTTAATGTGGGTTCTTATTTATGGGTGATAGTAGGGAGAATGAAAACAGCAGGCAGATATTGGCAGCAGCTGTAGCCTTCTGGGTGCTAAACAATCTGTGGTGTGAACTGTTTTATGAGTTCTAACGAAAAAATCTTGGCTTAGCAGTCATTTTATATACTTATGTTTACCAGTGGTTATGATGGTTGGGTAGTGACCAAAAAGATAACAGTAAGAAAACAAATAGTGGAAACTGAGTTTCTTTACTATATCATTGGGCTTATTCTCCATAACAGAGTGAACAACTCAGTGATGTAGGATAATTAAGTGTAAGGCTACTGCTCATTTAGACTCAAACTGACAGCGTTCGTACGCCTCATAATGCTGTCTTGTGGCTGCCGTTACAGTTGTTATGGCAGTCCCTGTTTGGACAAAGCCACAGAGTACACTAAGGCCATACTGGTAGGATTATTTCTTCTTAATGGCTTGGAAATGGTTTGACATCCCCCAGGAAGAGCTGAAATCTGTGACTGGGAAAAGGGAAGTTTGATTTTTCCTGCTTTGTCTGTTGCCACTGTATCCCTCAACCGAAGGTGCAGAAGGAACATGGGTGAGTGAGTGACCAGTGATTATGAATTGGCTCTAAATATCTGTTATAAATATTACTTTAAAACATTGCACCAAATAATGAATAGTGTATGCTCCAGAAGAAATTAGCTCTGCTTTACTGTCATATTATTCATTCAGCCATAAATTAGGTAGAAGCTTTTCTAATATTAGCATTCCATATGCAACTTCAGGGAGCCCTTCACCTGCCTGTGATTACCAAGCAGTATGAACATCATGATATGGTCCCAGTTTCCAAAGTGAAATTCACAGTAGCTGTTTACATATTAAAGAGATGGTAGCCCCAGGGCTGTATGGATATCGCCTAGAAAGTACACTTTGAAGAAGTGATAGAGGTAGTCTTCATGAATGCATTGCAGGGATAGGAGATCCTTGTTTTTTTGAAAACAACTATCATAATACTGTTCAAACCAAAGTATGCTCTCCTCTGCAAACCCGATGAAAGATTACAAACTGCCTTCGGCAGTAGTGAGTAATCTCCAGCATGTCACTGTTTGCAGTTGCTGCGAAGACACAGTTTTTTTTCTGGATGTCTTTTCTTCAAGTGCTTGAAACAGCCTTGCACATTTACAATTTATTGAGCATGTTTGTTCAGTACACTGTTTTCCATTTAAACTGTGTAGCAATGTATGTGAGCCTTATTTCTCTGCAGTTTAACTCCAGAATCACAGCATTCCAGAAAAAGAGGAAGGAGCAATCAGAGAAACAGCAAGACATTGTTGTTTACTTTGTGACTGTTCTTTGTCTGAGTATATGCAAGGAAAAGCAGCAGCAAGTGAAATAACAAACTCCACTAAGCCAAATGCTGCGGTAGCATTGTGGCCTCACAGTAAGATGTTGTCTTGTTCGATTCTCAGCTAGAGCGTCTTCTGTGTGGAGACATGCGTGAATGGGCGTACCTTCGTTGAAGGTTGTGCATCAGGGCAGGCAACTCGGCACGTAAAAATCTACTGCCAATTATTACCGGACCGGAGTTCCACTGTGGCGACCCCTAACCGGGAAAAGTCGAAAGACACAACAACAACAACAACTAAGCCAAACTGCCCACATATACAAACAGATTGCTATTACTAAAATAAGGTGCCTGCAAAGCTTTAAGCAATGAAACCCAAATCATACATAAGCACAAAACATCTCACTGCTCCAAATAATGGCCATGGCAATCTAACACGTGCTCAAACACTACTGCATTTGACGTTTATGAACTGAACAGCTTACTGAAACTTGTAAGAGTCATGCCAGGTGTTATAAATAAATCAAACTATGGCTGATGTTCCAAGAACAAAATGAACACAAACCTGATTTCTGAACTTCCTGGAATGACGCTGTAACAGCAAGCATCAGCAGAAGCATAAGGGGAGGCCTTGACAGCATTTCCAAAATGCAGCATCTCCAAAGCAAGCTGCTACTGGACTGCAAAGTCCAACAGTTCATATTCATCGGATTGAGAGAGAACATGTAGCACGCCAAGTCCCTTAGAGAAAATGTCAGAAGCCAACAGCCCAAGAAACAGTGTTACAACACGGTGAACTTGAATACATTGGTAACACCTAACAGCAGTCACTGACGGAACAAACTCCACAACTCCAGTGCAAAGCTTGGACAATTCTGAGTAATGGCTCAGTGATGATGCACACAGAGAAAATCCACAAATCAGATAGAAACAGTAGCCAGGTCTGTTCTAGTTGACCAGTTGCTGACATCTTGGACATGTTGTTCATGACACTAGCAGACATGGGTCAAAATATTTTCCAAGTTGATAGCTGAGATGCTGAGGATTTGGATGTTGCACTCCCATTCTTCCAAATATGTTATAACTCATTTAATGATATTCCTTCATAGAAGTTCCTTTATTACACAGAACTGTCTCATCTGCTCATCCCCAAGCAGATACCTTCTATATCAATGACAAATAAAATAAAACATTTACTTTAGTCCTTTTAAATCTTTAAGATGATTTGTACAGTTACTCTTTGCACATATTAGGCAGAGGTCCAGTGGTCCTTCTTTTGGATCTTGCAACCTGCCCAGCTTTGGATACAAGTTTACATGGTATAGCAGTAAAGTACCTTGGAAAGCATTAACATGAGATAAAACTGCAAAAGAATCCAAAAATAAATGTCCACAGGTCCCAGATAAATGTTCCACTCAGTAAAATCAAAAATCCAACAAACAGCAAAAGAGTCTAACAATCTGATGGCTCCAGGCTCAAACTGATAACTATTTTAATGCTATTAGCCAAGCACATAGTTGATAATGGCAATACACACCAGTTTAAGTTTTTGGTTGTAAAGAAGACTAGATTAAATGGAAGGATGGGTGACATTAGGAATAGGACAGAACTGAGTGAAACAAGGTGGATTATAAGAATGAGAGCAGATTCTGGGATGGGTTTAAAGGACAAGGTCCTTATTAAACCCATATTGAAGGCTAGACCTTTACGTACCTAGGAGAAGGTTCAGTTATGTGCACATCTATAGTTGCGGTTATTGCTTATCCGTATTTTTTATATTTTTACTTATATATGCATTGCTTTTTGTTATGAAGCACTGTATGAGTTTCAGTATATTTTTATATGTATTTGTCCATTATAGGATTGCTATATAGTTTCAATATGGTATACACATTTTAGGAAAGAAGTGAAGTTTGTTTTTTATGTATTTTTATATTTATTTATTTATTTTGAATTTTTTTATGTATATATCTTTTTATAAGATATTTATGGTAATGGGTTTACATGTATTGCACACTTTTATACTGTTATGTGTTTTGTTATTTGAAGATTTTATGTGTTACCATAGTGCTTTACAATGGATTTGTGTGAAGGTGCTTTAAAATTTAATTAACTAGGAAGGTATAATTATGGGATGTGATGTAATTGCATCCTTATAAAGGAGTCCATGCTATAAGCGTTTTAACATCTGAAGAAGTAGTTGATTTAACTGTGAAGGCGCTTAAGTCTGTTTGTTTAATAAAATAGTTGTTATCAGTTTGAGCCTGGAGCCATCAGATTGTTTGACTGTTTTGCGGTTTGTTGGATTAGGTAAAACTAATCCAGTCACCTTCAAGGAAATATTGAAAAGTTCACTTGGAAAAGACAGGTTGTAGGTGGAGACATTCATGAAACCTTGATACGTAAAGACAGGCTGTAGGTGGAGACATTCATGAAACCTTGATACGTAAAGACAGGCTGTAGGTGGAGACATTCATGAAACCTTGATACGTAAAGACAGGCTGTAGGTGGAGACATTCATGAAACCTTGATACGTAAAGACAGGCTGTAGGTGGAGACATTCATGAAACCTTGATACGTAAAGACAGGCTGTAGGTGGAGACATTCATGAAACCTTGATATGTAAAGACAGGCTGTAGGTGGAGACATTCATGAAACCTTGATACGTAAAGACAGGCTGTAGGTGGAGACATTCATGAAACCTTGATACGTAAAGACAGGCTGTAGGTGGAGACATTCATGAAACCTTGATACGTAAAGACAGGCTGTAGGTGGAGACATTCATGAAACCTTGATACGTAAAGACAGGCTGTAGGTGGAGACATTCATGAAACCTTGATACGTAAAGACAGGCTGTAGGTGGAGACATTCATGAAACCTTGATACGTAAAGACAGGCTGTAGGTGGAGACATTCATGAAACCTTAATACGTACCACTCATGCCCCCTGCTTTTGTTTTTGAACTCTGACATTGTGAAATGTTATGCTAATCTAAATAATGTACTAAGGTATTGGCACAGTGAGCAACTCAAAATGGGAATAATCAACAGTTTTTTTAGTCAACATCCATTTTTTAGTGGCAAAGTTCTGATGACATCAGTGAAATTGTTGAACTGTGAGGGCAAAGAGTTCTTCCTCACCCCTGTGGGGGCATAATCTGTGTACACATAGTGATTCAGGTGTGTGTGGGGGGTGGGGTCTACTCACACCAAAACATTTATTTTATTTCTGTTATAGTCAGCAGTGTGTTTTGTTGAATTAACTGAGTTGCTTTTCCATAGTACAGTCTTTCTGGGAATGATGTTCTATTATAGACTTGAAGTAAATGATTTTGCTATGAGCGCCACTCTAGCTACTTATAACTATGAGTGTTTAACAAGTGATCCAAATGATTGGATGTGGTGTCTAGGTGGAACCTTTAAGAGAAGAAAATGCTACAGCATCTCCCCATGTCAATTCCTCTCTGTATCTGTAGGCAATGGCACATCATTTCCTGTGTTGGAATGTACTACCAGCTGATCTGAATTAGTTTTGCTCCTCAGTAAATCAAATTTCCTTAGCAAGAGAAGACAGACATCATGATTGTACCAGGTGATCTTACTTTTCTAATTAGAATTTAATTTACTGTAATAACTTTTTAACTAGGTGATTGAACTGGTCTATGTTGAACCCATTTCCAAATTTCAGAACATAACCTGGATCACAGCTGCAAGCTTAAATGCATACAATATGGGCGATGAATCATCAATCAACAATTATATCTTGGGAGATGGGACAAAACTGGTACTAGTCAGAATACTGCAGAACTAAAAAAATGTTTTTAAACAGAGCAGTCTTGTAGATGAAGCATTTAAGTTGAAAGGCAACTACAGATTCCAGCAATTTTGCCAGCTGTAACAAAAAATTAGAGAGATATGAAATGATTTTGAGAATATTTTGCAGTGCCCACCTCCAGGTGTCCAGGTGAGGTAATGAATGATGAAATGGAGAAGTGAGATTTACATTAAAGTATTACCTGCCTTTAGAAAGGTTTGGTATTTGTTGTCCATTCTGGGTCTTCCATGATTTAGTGTAATAATATAATGAGCTTTGTGGCTAGCCTTTCACTTTCCCCAAAATAGATGGTCACCTTGTTATTTTTAAATTAAAGTAATTGCATAAAATGTTAACTAATGGCTTAATTAGTGACCAGACTTGCTTAAAGCGAAATCCAACAGCCAAACACTTATTTGCAGCTGCAGAATAAAGGAAGTCCATCAATGAATTTGGGAGTCTATTTTTAAACATCTTTATTAAATATGACATTTTTAAAAGGTGACATATGCTGATGCCCAGTAATAGAAAAGAAAACAGTCCATAATAATATTTCTGTTATTTTTATGCAGTATACATACCTACATTTTCTTTTTAACAAGTTTTATTCATTCCAACACCGCATAAATTGATCACCTCCTGCCTCCATTTCCTCCTTCTCCTCCTGAACATTATTCTGCATGAGGAGTCCCCACAAATTCCATTTATTTCTATGTAATTTGCTCTTTTACCTTTTTATTATTTTTTTTAAGAATCACAAGAGAGCTTTTTATCTTTTTTACAAAATACAGTACTTCAGTTATGGTTGATGTAGATTTTGATTTCCATTTTCTAGTAATCGCTTCTTGGCAGCCAATAGCATTAAACATTATACAGTTCAGATCATATATCCCAGCTCAATGAAAACATTTCCTTAGTTACAACCACATTTCTGACAAAGTAGTCTGTATGAAATTCTTTAAATCTGCCATCTCATTATATTCCCCAAAACATGTTCCCAATTACCTCTCTCTTTCCTTCTCTCTCTTTCACATTACACCTCCAGCATTTGCAGTCTACCTGAGGAAAAAAATCTGTATAATCTGAAGATTAAAAGACCAATGCAGACATTTCCATGCACAAATCCTAAATATTCTGGACTTCACTGTATGTTTTGGAATGATACACGTGTCCTCCACTGTTTCTTGTAAACTGCCTTTCCAGTCTCTCTTCCCAATCTTTTCTAACCTCTTCTGATCTGCTTATTATGCCTTTTTAACAACAATTTTTGTTGTAGATTCAAGCATAGCTGGTATTTTACAAAGTACCCCATACCCCTTTCTTTTTCCTGCACTCTGTTATCAAACTCTGGTAGGGGCTACAGACTCTGGTAGGGGCTACAGTCTCTAGCCTCTAGTCCAAACTTTGCTAATTTCTCCAAGAATTTCCAGCCCCATTTTGCCTGTTTTCTATACCCCTACTTGCATTCATCCCTTCTGGTAAAATCTCATTTCTGCATTCCTATTTTTTATAATACTTTTTGATACTTATGATCTAATATTCTTTGTTGTTGTTATTCTCATTAAGGACTTGCACCCAACATCCTGCCATGTCCTTACTTCTTGAACCCCCATCATTTCAATGTAATTCCATTCCACTTACCTTCTGCTTGAGTTATGCATGTGACCCCGTATGGGTAGCTCTCAGGTTAACCTGGCCAATGAGTAAGCAGAGTATCTTGGGTAATAATAACAACTACAGTTTCTGGGTCCAATGAGGTGTGTATGGCCAACAATGGTTACAGCAGCAGAGAAAGAGAGAGAGAGAGAAACAAAGAGAGAGAGAGAGGTGCAACTAGTTGGACAGCTTATGAGGAAGAGCTGAACCTTCTTAAACCTGTTGTGATGTTTATATTGCTGCCTGACATTCTCTTGCAATTTTCTAAGTTACTGGTAAAGTTATGTTGTTTTCTGCCTTTACTTTTTTATTTGCCCCACCTCTGTCAACCATCAAGTCCACCTGTCCCTTATTGCAACCCAATACTTTCCCTACTTACAGAGGTGAGATCAGATCACAGATGGAGAAATACATCACCGAGGGAGGCATCATACATTTTCTTTTTTCTGGCCCGACACCTTCCTCCGGAGGCTGACAAGCATACTCTTGCACTCACATATAACTGAGGCACCTTCTGAGTGAGGCTTAGTGTACATGTTGCAGATTCATGTGTTGCATAGTGTACACTCTCCACCTCTCTCTCTCTGTATTGGGTGCAGGCACTGCAGTGGACTGCATTGTCTGCCTTACCCCACGACTGACTATTTGCTGCATTATTTTGTGACTGTGGATTGACTGCTAAATGCAGCTGTGAACTGTTTTACTTTCTGAGTGTTCCTTCTCTGATTTCCACTGAAATGGGATCCTAAGCTGTGTGACATACTCATCACATAATGTAATATATGAATCGATAGTCATACTGCTATAACTAAAATGTAGGCTGGAGAGCTGCATTAGTTGGCTCTTCGGGGTCATCTCCTACCGTGAACACTGTGTCATGTGATGATTACTAATTACTGATAGTCTCCATTATTCTCCTTCCCATGTTCCCTTTGAACACTGTGTCATGTGATGATTACTAATTACTGATAGTCTCCATTATTCTCCTTCCCATGTTCCCTTTGAACACTGTGTCGTGTGATGATTACTAATTACTGATAGTCTCCATTATTCTCCTTCCCATGTTCCCTTTGAACACTGTGTCGTGTGATGATTACTAATTACTGATAGTCTCCATTATTCTCCTTCCCATGTTCCCTTTGAACACTGTATCATGTGATGATTACTAATTACTGATAGTCTCCATTATTCTCCTTCCCATGTTCCCTTTGAACACTGTGTCATGTGATGATTACTAATTACTGATAGTCTCCATTATTCTCCTTCCCATGTTCCCTTTGAACACTGTGTCGTGTGATGATTACTAATTACTGATAGTCTCCATTATTCTCCTTCCCATGTTCCCTTTGAACACTGTGTCATGTGATGATTACTAATTACTGATAGTCTCCATTATTCTCCTTCCCATGTTCCCTTTGAACACTGTGTCATGTGATGATTACTAATTACTGATAGTCTCCATTATTCTCCTTCCCATGTTCCCTTTGAACACTGTGTCGTGTGATGATTACTAATTACTGATAGTCTCCATTATTCTCCTTCCCATGTTCCCTTTGAACACTGTGTCATGTGATGATTACTAATTACTGATAGTCTCCATTATTCTCCTTCCCATGTTCCCTAGCTGAGCCATACTCTCTCCTTTCTAGTTATATTTATAAAACTGACACAAGTGAAGAAATAAAATATCAAACCCAAACTGCAAGTCAGCTGTCATTCCCTGATATAGTTTTAATGCACAGCACCAAAATGTGTGTGTTACACAGATGCTTCTATTTCTGCCAGTCAGGTCTCATCCTTCCTTCCTTCCTTCCCTGGAATATCCAGAGAATGGATGGTAGTCATTAAGTATATGCCATCTTTTCCTCTTAACCTTCTAAAGGGAAAGAGATGATTGCTGTCGGTAAAAAGTGCTGGATAAGAGAGTCAAATATCATTTTCCCTGAGCAAGTGCACATTTGATAGGGAATAAGATGACATTATTACATGCAGCACAGAAGGACACAGGACAAAAATGAAAATCATTTGGAAACAAGTTTTTTTGCATTTTGTGTGTGTGTGTGTGTGTGTGTGTAGACACACACGTGCATATACATTTTTAAAATGAAATGGTTTATTAAGTACGATTTTATATAGAAACCTCTATGATCTGATTTGGTATTGATCTTCAATTAATAATTTGGCCTAGACCCTTTAAAGTACATTTTACCCTATTTATATGATTTATAATAATTGCTTTATTTAATTTGTTTAAATTTCTTCTTTTACCGTGCTAATGTTACTAAATTTCAGAAGAATTTGCTTCACGGGAGAGCTATTCTCCCTTGGTTGCATTCCTTGGATAGTTACTACAGTCATACACTGTACCAATCTCACACAAACATATAATTGCTTTCTCCCTCCATGCTGAACTGTTTCACAAATGGAAATTATGTGGTAATAGTTTGTACATTGCTGAAGGCTGATAAAGTCAAATCTCAGATTTCACTTCTGGTTTTTCTAGATAAAATCTCAGTGTCAAGTACAAGATTTAAATAAATACACAACATAAAGAAGGCAGGCTCTAATTAGTTAGTGTTTTCTCTCTTCTGTTTGATTTGTGTTTTGCACATAAATACTGTACTCTTGACAAATGAAGACATACCATAGCATAGCAGTCTTCCATGCTCATTAAGTGAGTTTCAAATTTAAGATTGGAATATAACATCTTTGGAGACAATGGGAAATTCACCAAAGGCATGTTTGAGGCTAAAATAGCTACCCAAGCCAAAAACAATCACAAGGCATTTTTTAGTTATGTTCGTAATCTCAAAAGCACAATGCAACAACGTGCTGAGCTGATTTTGAATGATGTTACTTACTCTGAGGCTGAAGATATAGAGAACCTACTGGCTGATAAATTTAGCTCTAACTTTGCCACCATCTTTCTAGCTTGCCTCCAGCTATCACACAAGACCAAGTTCTAAAAGTGCTATCAAAAGCTACAAATATTGCATTGATGGGTCTTGTCAATATCCATGAATGCATCTTAAATAACATGAAGCATGATTTAGCCACACCCCTAACAACACTATTCAATCTCAGCCTCCATACAGGTGTTTTACCAAGTGAATGGAGAACAGCTTCAGTTATTCCCCTGCATAAGGGAGGACCTTTCACAGACTCAGGCAATTACAGGCCGATAAGTCTTGCCAGCCTGATAAGCAAAGCCATGGAAAGACTTATCATGGAACTAATTAATCAGGACATAGGGAATCTCCAAACACTGGACCCATCTAAGTCTAGATTCATGAAGGGCAGGTCATGCTTACTCAACCTGGTGGATTGTTTTGAAATGGTCATCAAAGCAATGGATGAAGGCAAAATGGTACACGCTGTATACCTTGACTTGGCCAAAGCTTTTGACATGATTCCTCTACTCAGAGATAGTACAAAAGCTAAATAAACTGGGAATAAACCCCTATGTTACCCACTGGATTAACAACTGGCTCACAGATAGGACACAGGAAATCAAAATAGGGTAAATTACCTCCACAAAGAGACTAGTCACCAGTGGAGATCTCCAGGGTTCTGTGCTGGGACCTTTCCTGTTTGACATCTAGTTTTCTGAAGTAAAATTAAACACCAAAGGACTCTGGCTTACTAAGTTTGCAGATGACTGCAAGATAAGAGTGGTCAATGAATCCCCAAATGACTTTGCCATCCTGCAGGAATGTTTGCCACAAATAAATAAATGGTGTCAAAATCATGGACTGAAACTAAATGTCAAAAAATTAATTACTGTATCCTTTAGGAAGTCATCTATCTCAGGGGAATTACCACTTTAACAATATGACCCTGAAAGTTAACCGAGTTGCTCAGGATTTGGGAACTTATGTGTGACAGTGACTTAATTTTTGACCAGCATGTGTCCATTGTCCTCCTATATTGCACAACTTATAAACAAAGGGATTGTGTATAGATCTAGGGATGTCATTGTCTCCCTTTACTCAGTCCGCATTAGGCCAGTCATTGAATATAATGCTCCTTTTGGCATGAATCTGACCAAACACATGCAACAACTGGAATGCCCACACAGACACCTTACTAAAAAGATTCAAGGCCTAAACAACATGTCTTACATGGAACAACTGAAAGCCCTGTCACAATACTCGGTTTCCTACAGACTGCTAAGAGGTGACCTGTGTCTGGCATACAAGGCATCCTCTGACCCAGTACTTGATATATTGTATATCAGCAAGTGAAATGGCATCATAAATACTCGGGCTAGGGATATATACCTTTTCTGCAACATCAACAGAACAGTTTGAAGGGACGGGTATATCTCACAGACGATACCTCTGCACCAGAACAGACTCTCCATCCACATTAAACAAAGTTCATCCCTGTCCATATTCAAGCACAACTTGGATCTATGATAGAAAATAGAACATTTACCCTAAGACTGCCTCCTGTAGTACAGTACAGGCAAATATTTGTGAAATGCTTCATCCTGACTTCTTTGAATCTTGAGCTATAGCATTCATGCTTTTTTCAACACTTAAAGTCACATCCACAGAGGAGATGGCAGTCACAGACTTGCCACTACAATTACCATAGTCTTTAACTATCTGTTTCTTAATCCAGTACTATTAAAATCAGCAGTTGCCACCCCTATACAAGGAATTTTGGTTACTATCATGTTCTGTGAGGAACTGCATACACAAATGCTCGTTAACATCAAGCTCAAACTGCAGATGACCGAGAAGGGTTGCGTTTTTGATCATCTGTGGAATAACAATTGAAAGCTATGGTTTAAGAGTCAAAATAAAGAAGAGTTACACATGGTGCAGCTGATAGCACTGTTGCCTCAACAGCATCTGGTTCTCTAGTTCAGGCTGTGGTTGAAATGCCTTCTGTATAGCAGCTACATAACCTCACTGCATTTCTGGGAGTATTTACTGGGTGCTGGGGTTTCCTCCTATGTGCCAAAGATATACTATAGGTGAATTTGTTTACCTCCAAATTGCTAGTGGTTGTGCGGGCTATATATGAGTCTGTATATGCATCCTGCTATGGTCTGGTATCGTGCTCAGGAATATTTCCTGTTTCTTCTGCACAGTGAAAGCTGGGATGGCCTCCATCTTTCCTGTATCTTTGAATTACGTGCATAAATGAAGACCAAATAACTGCATGAGCATCAGTTTACTTAACTAAAACTGAACAATGGGGTGTGTACGTGCCCTTTATTTACAATCTTTTTAAAGGACACTTCAGTAAACATAATCATCTGCTTTAAAATCATAGACTGTGTTAAGCAGAAGGATATTTTCTTCAGTTGTGGTGGCACTCCCTGCTACAACTGCAGCTGTCAGAAGGGTTCCACACACTGTTTCATTACATAATCATGAGGTTCATAGGTTAGTACTAAGCTAACTGCCCTTGCAAGCCATTTTAAGCTTAGCAAATTATCCCTTGTGAGACTCAAACCCTGCACCTTGTGTTTGTAAGGCAAATATCTTAACCATTAGGCCACCCTTGCCTAATAGCCTATTTCTGTATTTGAGAATTGGCTAGTTAAGAAGTTGGCCTGACCTAGCAATAAAAAGTCTCTGATAACGTAATCATTTGACCGTGAGTTGCTGGAAATTGAGTTGAAGACAAAGAAAAGGTTGCTAAATTGATCAGACGTAAAAATGCCGCAACAGAAATGAGGTTTTCTTTCTGATCCTCATTTCATTTCCTGTTAGTAAGTCATTGAGCAAACTGTTTCATAACTACATCTCCCTATGCCGTGAGTAACATGGGGATATAAGTAAAACGCAAAGCAGGTTTTGAAATAACACAGGTTCAGAGGCAGCTACTAGGCATGGTGTCAAGGAGACCACTGGGAGGCCACACACTAGGCAAATGAAGGCTGAGGGAGTCAAATCCTGGACTACAGGAAGCAGCTTGTTAAGAGCTCAATGCCTTAATCCTCTGCACTAATTGCATGACAAAAGTAAATGCAACCTCCTGGTGTGGGAATACATCCCAGAGTCTCTTCAGCTTTTCTGACATGACAGGTGATTGTAGAACCTCTTGGGCCACTGACACAGCCATTGTTTCACTCATTGTTGGCATAGTCCTGACTAAATACCATAACAAATAATTTAACATTCTTTTATTTACTGAAAACTTTTGATTTTGTAGATTACTGTACCTTTCTTAATCTCTGACAATGTGGAAATGGCCTCTGGAAAACTGAACTAATATCATTTATATTACACCACTGACCATAGAAATATCTCAGTGAGCTACATTTGCCATTTCAGGTCATTATAGTGTCTGATTACAGCCTCATTATTTCTATTGTTTGCTTTATATATTAATGGCTTTCGCATACTTTACCTGAAATGATCCATTATTAGCTTGTATATACAAAAAAGTCTTTCTTTAATCATGGCTTTACATACACACATACAAATATTTCTGGTACAGGCAATAATGCCGCTCTTGCCTGCCAATATACCAAAACAGTCATCCATATAATAAATGTCCAGGTTGTTTTTAAAACTATCTAAACTAGTACTCTCTTTAATTTAATCTAGTAGTCTACTACAAGCATCAGTTACTGTTTCAGAGAACCAATTAGTACAACTTTCTTTCTTAAAGAATCCTCTACATAGGCTGTCTGATGAATCCCTACTACGTTTTGATAACCCCAAACATTTCCAATGGTAGCTGTCTCTAAATGCCCCATATACCTGAATAAGGTCACCACTTAAATACCTAAATGAGACACTGTACAAGTTCAGATATTTTAATCTTTCAGAATAACTTACATTTTCACATCCACGGATGCCCTTGATATATTTCCGCTGTACTCTTTCCAATTTACTCATGCTTGTTTTCTCATAAAGTTTCCGTATGGTCATTCCATACTCTAGTATTCTAAACATAATCGTTAACTTCTCCTTTTTAGACATGGAAACATAATTGTAATAATTATGTGTACTGTGTCATATATTTTATCAACTGCATTGTGTATATTGGAATGATCTTCTTATATTCACTTTATATACTGACGCACTCTTCTAACAAAATATGTTTTTATGTTTTTATTGATAATAACAAATGTGTTTTTTTCCTATAAATCTCATAATTTTTTATGCTTTTTTTTTTAATTACTTCTTTAGATTATTGCCTGAGCAGAGTGGCAGTCAGCAGACTGTATGAATGAGTCACTAGAAAAAGAAAATAAAACGAACGGTTTCCCTTTGCATATATTTATCGCTATCTTTGTATATAGTGACATCTTGCCTATAGAAAGCATCAGTTACAATTGTAGATGTGTATAAAAAGTAACTCATGCCTTTAAAGTTCTCACAATAATTAATGAAGTAATTGACTGTATTAGAGTAAGGGAAAACTAATTGTCAGTTAGAAAGTTATAAAAGGCCAGAGCCAGAAAAGCAGGGAATCAGGATGTTAGCTCCTCAGGTGAGAGGATCACTGTGAGCTAGAACAGGGACTCTGCCTGAAGATTCATGATCCTTGGAGGTGGATGGTTCATTTGGGGCCTGTGTTAGACGTGCCTGAAAGAAAATCAAGTGAAGACCTTGCTAGATGTGAAATGATGGCGTAAGTGAGAGCCTGAAGCTGTGAACTATAACTTACAGGTTGGTTGCTGGGAGTGTTGTGAGAGATTATGTATGGAATATAACTGGTAGTGTTATCTCTAAATGAGAGCTGGTTTCTAAGGTACTGTGAAAATAGTATAAATACTTCATAACACCTCTAAGATTAACTGTATAAAGCAGGAATGAACAGTTTTCGTTACACCTTAAGAAATAGGCATTCTTACAGATGATTGTCTTGAGTATGGTTAAAGAGTTGACTATATCTATGTATGTTTACTGTTTTGTTAATATTAGTTCTTTAAATGAAGTTCTTTTAAACTAAAACTATGTACATTAAATGCAGATTTAGACTGATAAGGTTAGCACATTAAAATAATGCAGGCTAGTATCTGAACTTATCTGCCCATATGTCCGATACCTTTTCCATTATCTGCTTATGGCCTTATTTGGATGGAATTTTAACAGGGAGGAAATTAAAGCAAAAAAAAGTATCACAGGCAGCTAAGAGCAGAAGCTATCTCAAGCATTACATTAAAACTTGATTGCACTATTCACCTATAGTTTCAGTAAAGTTATAACCTTCTCCCTTCTCCACAAGTGAGATAAAAGACTGTTCTATGTCCTTATAGTTCTCACATCTACCACCTACATAATTACATCATTATGATAAAAGACAAACTCGAAAAAATACACCAAACGAAGTAAAACGAAGTAAAACCACAGGAAACACCACGCTGGACACAAAGTTGAATTGAGATTTGCGCTTTCGTTTATGCCAAATAGATAAACTTCTTCAGATCTGAAGAAGTTTATCTATTTGGCATAAAGGAAAGCGCTAATCTCAATTCAACTTTGTGTCCAGCGTGGTGTTTCCTGTGGTTTTACATCATTATGATAAAAGAAAACATGTTATCCAAAATAAATAAATTTAGCCTTGTTTGTTGTTTTAAACAACAGGAAATTTAAAATGCTGTTACTTTGAACTTTGCTCTTGCTGTTCTGAAAAATGGTTGCTTGTACTTTTTTCATTGCTTTTGGAGAGATAACTGGCAGGGGTATTGCTACCTGCTGGGCTCTTATTCAGTAGTGTATATGGCACTTCGCTAAGTGGTCTGGTTACAGTTTTGATGAGAACCTCTTCAAGGCCTTTGTGCCACTGGGCTGTCTGTTGCTTCTTTGGTATTCAGGGTATCTACCATGAGACGTCTATAGCAAGTGTATTGAACACAGCAACATTTTGCTTAAAACAGATTGTGATCAATGTCACCCATTTGCAGAGCTTGATAGAAAAAGCTAAGGTTCATTTACTCCTAGCTGCATGCAGCCTTGTTGAGACTAACAACATTTCCACTGCCAGACAATCAACACCTCCAGTAATCAACAGCAAACATCATAGGTGCTACTCCCCTTCGGACCACAGTAGTAAGCACCTGAAACCATGGATTTACACTTTCCAACCATCTCTGTATCCAGCTTCATTGAAATGAGCATCCTGAGACAATGTATAAATTGTCTAATGTTTACTGCCAACAACTATATAAACCAACATGTGTGAGAGAGATGCAATTATTTAATAGCCTGGAGGCAAAACTCTTGCATGAAAACACTACAAATAACAAGCAGGTTGTCAGTGCCACATAACACTACATGAAACCTATCACACACAGATCAGTCCAAGCACATAGATCTTTATACACTGACGCTCTTAAAAGTAACCTACCTAAATCACAAAGACCACATATATGTAATCTAAAAAACAAGTACCCTCAGCAACCTCACAATCACATAACACAGGCAGCACCCACCATGAAACATACATCAAAGTGTCACTGTGCCTTAGTTTAAAAGCCCATAAAGCAAAGGTCAACACAATACAACATCTTAGACGTAACTGACTCTACTGTGAGACACACTGATGCATCACTCACCAGGCTGGGCAAGGTGAAGGTCACAGGCAACTGCCTATCCTGTGCCAGGATTTACCACATCATGCAGGTACTCAAGTCCTTGCACCACAAATCCACATGTGACACAGTCATAGTATACATGGCTGTAAATGACTTGAGGTGCACCTCCATGGAGTATATGAAGAGAGACATGATATAGCTTTTGGATTAGGAGTCCAAGGCAGGTATGACCCTACCCTTGAACAGCATTATGCCTTCACCAAGAAAGATGCTGCAATACAAACAAAAGATTATTGACTTCAACAATTGGCTTAACTTCTGTTGTCATTCAAAGGGGGTCTAATATACATCCACCTGAGAGGAGGTGGTAGACAGTCCTAACGGCTTTGCCAGGGGTGGCCCACACTTATCCACCTAATGCTTTTGTATACTGGCTAAAACATTGTCCTCTCACATACTGCCTTTTTTAGAAAATGCCAGTCCTCAAAAGCTTCTAACGTAGCAAAACAGAATCCAGATAAAGTTATTGCTGCTCAATACTAGGAGCCTTAAGAAAAGAACTCCACTCCCCACAAACACTCTTACCCTGGAAAACACTGATATATATGAAGACCTGGCTCAAGGCCAATGAGAGCACCTCATCAGTGCAGGGTTTCACTGCCTACCACATATTCAGACCCAACACATTAAATGAAAGATTAAAGGTGGCTGTGTGTCCGTGTTTGTAAAAAAAAGAAAAAAAAAACACCACTTCACTTTCAGGCTAGTTAGTCAAGATAATGGTTCTCTACAACAATGTCCCAATGTTGAATGGGTCTTCATCGAACCGAAAAGCGCTAAAAAGGCAAAATAGCCGATTTCATTACTTTGCTGTTTTCGGTACTGTATTGCAATCTTGGAGTTGGTATATTTAAGTTGGGGGTCGTGGGGGGTGAAGCCCCCCCACATTATGTAATGTTCTAAAGTGTTTTTTTTTTTTTTTTATTTCGGAACAGTGATTTTTTTCCCTTGGAAAGAAACCACTGTTTTGAGTTTTCGACATTGTAAGCTTTCACTTACATGGGGTCAATTATGTGTCATTCACTGTTGTGAGCGTACAACATCATAATATAGACCCAAGATAACAATATGGGACTCCTCCATGTCTAACTTACCATTAAGAAGACCCCTTATCATATCATGACTAACTACATGACTTTTCTGTGTGTCCCTTGTCAATACCTAAACTCATATCCAATTAGTATCGAGTCCCTTTGCATTAAGCCACCATTATGGGACACTTTTGCTCCCTACCACGTGAACCCCCTTCCTGGTCAAATTTGATCACAAATCAGTGACAGTCACCTTATGACTGAAGGCAGAAGCATCATCCAATACCTCTGCATCCAAGGCTAATCTACTGAAACTGCTTGATGACCTGGCTAAATTAAACATCCCCTTCCAACTTGATGACCACACTGCTTATGTGGAACCTTTTACTGACAAATTCTATGGACATGTGAATGGCTGCACAGATGCATTGGTCTCCTTACAAAGTAAATAAATAAAATAGCTCATTGCACATAAGCATGACTGTAACTATTAATATGCAAAAAAGCTCTTGTTAAGCATAACAGGGAACTCCGGACCCTTATTAAATCAACTAAAGCCAGATATAACGTAAAACTGCCACCAAGACAAAGGAGAACCACAGAACCTTCTTTAACAGGGTTAGAAGCCTTAGAACCAGTGCCCAGCAATATGCTGAGCTAATAGTAAATGATATCACATACTCAGACCCAGAGGACATCTCTCTCAAATCTCCCATGAACTAGTCCTTAAGGTTCTATTCAAGGCTAAGAAGACTTCTTCTAAGGGACTACAACACATACTTGGCCATCTACTGGCCAGCCCAAAAAAGGAACTGTCAAACCCTCTACAGTGGTTATTCATTGTCAACCTTCAAACAAGCTTTGTGCTGGATGAAATGTCCATATTGTTATTCCAGACTCTGATTTGGGTTGGCTGTAACTAACAAACATTGATTTCATCATTTCTGATTTCATATACTTTATAAATCTTTCTTATACAACCTAGAGTTCTAGGATCTACCCATATACCAGAAGAGTAGTTGGTTCAGTCAGCTCCCTGGGCTGGTATTGCATCCCACCTCCTCCGCTCACTTCACTGTAATAATCCGATCCATGCATTGTAAGTGATCGGGTTATTACAGTTAAATCAATGACCTCCCCAGCTCTTCCATTGAAGAGCAAATTCAAACATATATATATATATGGGCATTCCTTCTGTTGGCACACTGACCAGGTGGCCAGATGTATGACACCCCCCCCCCGTCCCAGACATTCAGGTCCCGTGCTCTGTTCCTACAATCCTCCCTCAATACTTCCTGCATGGAGCGCTACAGGGCTTCTGCTCTCATATATATATATATATATATATATATATATATATATATATATATAAATATATATATAGCAAACTGCTTACTACAAATGTAGCAAACAATTGCTACAGTTTACCCCCTGTCTGCCTGCACAGAGCAGCAAGGCTTTCATGTTTTAGTTAAAAATTATAAATAAATAAAACTTTTTAAATTGTAGCAAACTGTTTGATACTTGATACAAATGCAGCAAACAGTTGCTACAGTTTATACCCTACCTGCACGGAGCACTACAGTTCTCAGGTTTTAATTAAATAAAAAAAGATTTTTTTGTACAATGTAGCAAGCAGTTGCTACAGTTTAGACTATACATGGAGAACTACAGCACTCAGGTTTGACTGCAAATCCAATACCAGCTTTTAAAATGAAAGATCAGGGCTGGGTGGTCACACCTCCCCAACACTTTGCATCTGGGGCAGTTGCTCCTGTCACCCTACCCCAGCTATGCTTCTGCCATATACCCAGCTCATTAAATGAGTCTACAGTTTCAATCACTGTGTGCTGTATTAAATATTCACCTTTCAATTTACATCTCTCAAATTTCATATGCATAGTTTTTGATGACGTTATCAGCATATTATTCTCCTGTGCCAAAATGGCCAATTTTGTTGCGTCCTTTAGTAGACTTGCTGTAACACAGCTAATCAGTTTACCCATTTTCAAGTCACCTGTGTACAGACTGCAGAACACTTCAGGTGAGAAATATATATTTGAAAGATACAATCTAAATAAGTATGGGCCTAGGACAGAGCCGTGTGAGACACCCTGACTGCAACATAGAAGTTTTCCTGTCAAATTGTGCATTATTCTTGCCACATCCTATTTGTAAGACATGCAGCTATCCATCTTACCAAGATTACATCACATGCAGCTATCCATCTTACCAAGATTACATCAGTATCTAGTTGCTGAAATTTATTGATCAGTGTTTTGTGTATGACACTATCCAAAGTTGAAGTTGTCTGTATAAATTACATCACAACACGATTTTTCATTTATAACTATTATATTGTTATAGAACATCATGTTAGAGGTGGTCATAGATCTATTTTCAACATATGCATGCTTATATATGGTTTCAAGTCCCAACCTTTTCAATTCTGACAATAATTTATCCAAAATAACCTTCTTCATTATTTTTCCACAACATGAAAGTAATGTATGACTCTGGGTTTGCCCTATTCCCCTTTCCTTTAAGGATAGGTTCAATAAAGGCATGTCTCCAATCTTGAGGAATCCCTCCATACTTAAATGACCTAGGGAATAACAGGTATAATGACACTGTAAGTTCACGCTGAAGTGTTCTTACATTATTATTGCTAACGCCAGCATCCCTGTGCTTTTTTTTTTTTTTTTGCCGGGGGGGGGGGGGGTCCAGTTTCTGTAGCTCTTTTTCAATCTAATCTAATCTGATTTCAGTATCTGAAGTTACCTGGATGTTACCAGGACAATTTATCATCCGTTTTGTTGAGAAAAAAACTGCTTTGCACAAGATTTGTAAATATATCTACAATGTGTTGTGTTTGAGAATTTTAGATTTTACTTGCAGTTTATCTAAAGCGTATGCCTTTACTCCTGCCACATCTTGTGTATTTATAAAATGGTGACCTATTATGCTCAATACCCTTATATACATTTCCTTGACCTTGTATCATACTCTGTTCAATTTGTGTGTCTAGCTTGTTTATTTTAAAGTTATAGTTCAACCTTTTTTCCATTTCTTATGTAGTTTTTGTCTCTCACCTTAATCAAGTTAACCTGTACCTATGGAAATGTATCTTCCTGACCTAGTGTGCTTAGATCCTGATGTTATTATTTTTTTTTTTTGTATGTAAACATTTTATCTTTCAAAACTTGCCACATTTCTTTTGCAGTTTTTCTACTGAATGCATCACCTCAGTTTTACATAGTGACAGTTTTGCTTCACTATAGTCTGTTATTAATTTTCTGTGCATTGTTTTTTTTTTTTATTAGTTTGGTAGAATTATCTAGAAACAAATTAACCTTTACAATTCCATGATCACTGTGCTGCCAATCAATTCTGGTAAAACTTGGTACAAAGTAACAGTCATTTTCTTAGGAACACAAACAATGCCTATAGTGTTCTTTTCCCTGGTAAACTTTTTTTTAATAATCTGAGGCAATCGTTCCTGAACATACGTCATAAATAACTTGCTTACTAATGTTGAATCAATATTATTCCAGATGTTTTTTGACAAATTTAAGACCCCAGCCATTATTATTTTCCCTCTCGTGTTTTATGTAAGAAAAGTATAATTTCCTCTAGGTCATCAGCACTTGACTTTGGTGGTCTATACACTCCAGTAATCATTTTATGTTACGGGGCTGTCTTTATTGCCACAGTTACAAAATCTACAGTATTCATGTAATCCATGAACATGTAATAACCATAGGTCTCATAACAATCTTTAATCCCTATCACAACACTTCCACCTGATTTTTTGCTAGAATGTATTTTACACTAAGAGCAGTTATAACCTGACAAAAGTGGTTTCCAGTTATTGTTCTATTATATGTTTCATAACAAAGAGCAACATCAACCTTGTGGGAATGTAGCAAAATTTCCAACAAAAAAATATTACTAATGCTTACAACCAACAAAGATGCATCAAATGGTGACATCTGTGAACTGAAAATTCTGACCTAGCAAAAATCATTATCTTGTGTTAGTCAAATTGATCCAGCCACAGTCCATTTTTCCCATTATTGTAATATACTTGCTGCAAAAATTATCTTCCTTTATCTTGATAAGGGCATACCATCCTGTCTAAACATGTGTGCCCAAAATTAGGCATAGATGCTCTAAACATTTCCATCTTTTTTAAATGAGCAATTTTTTACATGTATGTATGTACCCAAAAAAAAAAGTCTTTTTATTCTCCTTTCTATAGGGGATTTGTGAAAAATATATCCTAACACCTGTACAAGCTACCCTATATAAGAGGGCTGTAAGTTGTCTACTAATAGTCAAAGAGTCCTTGCAGATGAGATCATTTGTACCAACCTGAATAAGAACAGCTCTATGATTCCTAACATTAAGGCATTCTAAGGCCTGCTTCACATCCTGCAGTTTTTGCTCCTGGCAAACATAACACTATTTGATGTTCTGCAAATGTAAGTATCACAGCATCTGATAAGTGAATCAAATCACCTATTATAAGTATACAATTTCTGACCAGGCCTGAAGAATTTCCAACTTCTAAGTCACTAATATCTGCTCTCTATCAAATGTGACAAAGGAATGATCATCATATTAGTATTATTAATTTCACTGTTTTCACTGCTTATTACATCAACAAACACACATTTCTCATCCAGCTGTCTTTGTGCTTCCAAAACTTGAACCACGTTATCATCTTCAGTCTTTCTCCTTTTTTCTTACAGTAATGTTCTTCAAACCTTCCAAGTCCAGTTTTGATTTCTTCCTTTAAACCAGTACCTTATCTCTTTTTCCTACTTTTCTCTGATGTAAAATGATACCCTTTTTCTGTAAATTGCATGTTTACTGATTGAACAATGTTATAGTTTTCTGTAGCCTGTATGTTACATAACAAAGCAGTGTCATTTTAGTATAAATTCTCTTTGCATTATAGACATTAATCAGTTTCTTTTTCCCTTTGTTATTTACTAGGAACTTCCTGCTTTCTTTTTTTTTTATTTTCTTCTACACATTCTGAATTCTCAGATTGCTGAACACTTGTACCCTGAATGCCAAAGTTGCCATCAGCAGTATCATGTTTGATAAGGGTTGAATGATCTTTGCTGACAACAGACACTTCCTTTCCTGGATGTGTTGTATTTGTTTATCTCATCAGCCCATTCATATATGTAACAACAGTTTTCCAAGCTGTGCCAGTTGCGCAAGTACAATCATCATCATCAAGTCTAGATTTACTACTAATAATGGTAAGAAAATCATCCAGCTTTTGACATGAGGAACAGAGATCACAAGTGTTATTATGTCACCTTTAAATGTACACAGCATTTGTACAGTGTACAAGAGATTTGTGCTTTAGCAAATCATTAATGACATATTCATTTAAGGAATCCATTTTTCAGCTGCAAATGAATAAAGAATTGTAAAATAAAAGAATAATCAAAATCAGTTACCACAGAATTCAAATAAATTTTAAGTCAACTTCTATGAGGAAATCTCAAAAGCAATATGCGACTAAATATTAAATTAAATATACTGAAGTAATTGTTCTGACCTACCATACCAGTTGTGTTAGTCACACAAATACTGAATTTCCTCAAGAGCTCACTATCATTTGCAGCTGCATATCAATATAACAGTAAAGATCAATAAATCACAAATCAACGCTGGACTGTTTCAGATAAGCTCTGGACTGTCCTGTCTACAGTCTGTGTGAATTTATAGCTGACTAGGCCCCTTGGGATGGATAGAGTTTGCCTGTATAAAAGCTATCCCTTTCTAGCAACAAACAGTGAAAATCAGAAGTAAAACAGCAAAATATAAATTAAAAGAAATATTGCTATCTACAAACTATCCCGTTCTTCCTAAAACAGTGAATAATAAAGGTAAAAATAAAATAAAAAACAAATAAAATGTTCTCTTACCAAACTGCTGCATGGTCTGTCACAAGCCAACAGAAGATTGTTTCAGATAAGTTCTGCATTGTCCTTTTTATAGTCTGTGTGAATTTATAGCTTACTTTCTAGACTGGCTAGAGGTTACCTGTTTAAAATCTATCCCTTTGTAACAACAACAGTGACAATCAGAGGTAAAACAACAAAATATAAATCAAAATAAATATTCTGGTTTTGAAGGTATCCCTCTAATTGTATAAATAGTGAAAAACATGGATAAAACTAAAATATAAATCAAAATAATCCTTCTGTTACCACACTATTGCACAGTCAAACACAAAGCAACATAGAATTGTTTCAGATAAGCTCTGGATTGTCCTTGGATCACTCCTCTTTGGCATATACTTCTCAGAGGTCAAAGCTACTTTTAAGGGCTTATGGCTGTCCAGGTTTGCAGATGACTGTAAACTTGATACCATCAAACTCACCAGAGGACATAAAGATACTCCAAGAGTATGTTCCCCACACCAACAGCTGGTGCCAAAAGCATGGACTAAAACTGAAAGCCAATAAATGCATAATTGTATCCTTTGGCAGGCAAGAAGTCCCTTGTAACTATCTCACTGGCAACATAAACCAGAAAACTAATCCAGTAGCTGCAGACCTGGGAACCTATGTGGACAAATAACTGTCTTGCAAACACCAGATATCCATTATATACTCATGCATCAGAGGTAGGTTTACAAGCAGTGCGATCCCAAGGCACAGAGGGTGAGGAATATCATGTGTGCTATAGCAACAGGAAGTTGAACACTACAAAAAGGAAATAGCCACTGAAACAGAGCATTACCTATAAAGTTAGCCTTCTGTGCGTTGAAGTAGTAGTCGTTATGTACGCACATCCCTTTGGTAACTGATCATGTCTCAATTTAATGGCTCCAGAAAGCCAAGCGCAGAGCACATGGCCTGAAATTACTGATGTTGGCATTTTAAGCTGATTTCTTATCTACAGAGAAGGAAAGTACTGTTTTTGTTGCACTTATATTCACCTTGTGAATTACACACAGTTCAACTGATATTTTTACTGTGTTTTATTTACTATTTAGTTAAAAATACTGTTCTGTTGTACTTATGAAGTGGCCTGGCTTTTTCTGCACTGCTAAAGTGTTTCTGGTATTTGGTTTTCCTCTGTGATTCCTAAATGTTGATGCTGTCTTTACCAGTTAGATTTTGGTCAAGTATTAGTTTCTAAGAACCAGGGCCGCCACGGTGGTGCAGTGGTTAGCATTGCCGCCTCACAGCAAGAGGTTCTCCGGTTCGATCCTCGGCTGGGGTGCCTTCTGTGCGGAGTCTGCATGTCCTCCCTGTGGTCACGTGGGTTTCCTCCGGGTGCTCCGGTTTCCTCCCACATCCCAAAAACATGCAGCAGGTGGATTGGACACTCTAAATTGGCCCTAGGTGTGCGTGTGAGTGTGCCTTCTGTGGAAGGTTGGGCGCCGGGCTGGCAACTTGACACCGTAAAACTCCACTGCCATTCAATGTGCGGACAAGGTGATCCGCTGTGGCGACCCCTAACCGGGAAAAAGCTGAAAGAAGAAGATTAGTTTCTAAGAACCAGTGGTAATGGTTGTAGTTTTGTAGCAAAGAATGAAATTGCTACTGTATTTATTCAAAGATGATTTTCTACTGATTCTTTCATGTTCCCTGCTGGGATAAACAGTGATGGACTCCACTCTGTGCAGTGTTAAGCAAGCATGTACTATACAGACACAGGCTCTTCCAGGGTCAAATTCTCTACAGGAAAACCTAGTCATTCTCAAAACCACCACATGATAGTAGCTGTATTCCTGCACTGTCCAGTAATTAGATTCAAGCCCACAACTATCTTAGATAACTGGAAATTACTTTTATTAATTGTATCTTTATTAGTTCTCCCTCTTACACTACAAATATGAGCCATTTTTCAATAATGCTCAAACCATATTCCTGTTATACTGTTTATCCCTTTTTGGATGACAAATATGATTCACTTATTAATAAATGACTGTATTCTTGAACTAAAGTGGAAGCTCAGACAGTTTTTTCGCCCTCCACTGTCAGCCAGATATCACTTGGAATATTCAGGCAGTGTAGCAATCACCTGATGCTATCGCTTGGTGCTGTCTATATGTGAGTGTTGCAAGTACTTACACTGGAGGCCCTTCCATGCACAAACATATGTGTGAGCAGCAAACACCACCACTGCATTCTACATAAACACACCACAAACTATCATACACTTATGCCTTTAAAATGTCCCTCCCTAAGCCTCCAAGACCTAGTAAATCAAGGGCTCAGCATAAATCAAACACTACAACACCTATTAGCACTAGTATAGTAAAGGTTACCAGGTAGTTAATCACTCCAAATCTACTTAGTCATCTTTTTAATAAAAGTGAAATAGTGATCGGTAACGCCAATGTCAGATACACTGACATAACGCTCATGAGGCTGGACCAACAGAGAACGACAGTGAGTTGTCTTCCAGGAACCAGGATCTCTGAAATATTAGTGGCATTGAAGATCCTTAAACCAAAAAATATGATCTAGAGCCTATGACCATCACCTTGCAACGGGGACTAGGAAACCTTTATACCTAGTGCAGCTGTTTGCAAAATGCTTTTCATCTAGAGTGAAATAAATTATCTATATTCTGCATTAATAATACTTAATATAAAATACAGTGCCCTAATTGGGATGCATCTTAATAGCCATATCAGAGGTTTCTAACTATAAATTCAATGGCTTAAAAACAAAAGCTACTAGGAGAGGCTGAGAGCACTGTCCCTTTATTCAGTGTAATTTAGCCTTCTTAGGGATAATCTGTGCCTTACATTTCAAGCCATTAGGGATCCAATAGACCAAAAATATCTTATATCTCTACAAATCAAACAGTCCCACTAAAACTAGAACCAGGGATCTAAACCTGCCTTTAGCAAATAAGCAAAACATGCTGGCAAGATATATTTGTCACGGAATGTTTGTCCCTTCTTTGGAACAAACTTCTACTCCATATTAAGCAATGTGACACACTATCTTCCTTCAGAAAGGAGTTAGACAGCTGGCTGGGTATCCAGAAATTCACCACTGGTATAGCTGGCCTGTTGTCCCTTGCAAAAATAGTTAAGGTCTAAGGGGGAGGTACTAGCAAGACATAATTGACCACAAGGCCCAGCTGCTTTGTATTGCCTATGATTTTACAATTACCACAGCAATGACTGAGTAAGCAGACTAAGGGCAATATGAATTTAGGCCCCTAGGCACTCTCTTTCTAGCTCTTTCCATATACAGTGACTCACAATCTCAGTATAACCAACAAAATGCTGAGGGGTTGTTGAGGACCTGAACCCCATCATTATGAGTCTAAAAACCCTTGTCTTGTGTTGGGAAGGGGTGGTTATAACACATTGGCCATAGAAAATCAGCAAGGTTTAAGTGTGAGCTGCAGGGTGGTGAGGCAACACTCCGTATTAGACAGTAATGAGCTATTAATTACAGTGATATAAAAAGATGTATTCTGGAAGGTTAAACACCATGGTTATCTCCTCAACCAGAGGGTGACATAGAAGGATGACCTTGGAGGCATTGAGTAAATCAGCCCATTCAGGGATGTTTGGGGAAGTACACCTAATGAAGTCCATATATCAGAGAAACAGTATCAAGGCCTGGGTGAGCCTACATTTAGAACAATTTGGAGACAGCTCAGTAATTGCAGTGATTATGTGGATTGTAAAACCTAATTAAAAAAAGAATATTTTTGGAAGTGGAAGCCTAAGGGCAATATTTAGTTTGTCTATTGGAAGCTCAGAAGAACTGCATTTTCACTGGATGCAGATAGTAAACCTATGACTTTTTTAATCATTGCCACACACACACACACACACACATATATATATATATATATATATATAAAATGTATGCATATTTCAGGATTTCTGACAGAGATTCATTTCACAAATATATTCATGTACATGGAAGTATTATGTATGCATATGTATGTGAGTGTGTCTGTGTGTATAAGATACTTGCCAGTGCAGTATGTTTCTTTCAATGGAACTAGTCCTTAAGGTTTTCTTCCTTTTTAAATGGAATTCAGTATAACGAGGAATAAGATGATTAATACTGAACAGTGGTACTAGGAGATAAGCTTGGCCTACTGAAATAAGGTACTCTCAGTCAGAATGAGATAAGATACAGTCTTATATACGCATAGTAGCTGCTGGCTTTATGGAAATAGAAAAGTCATCCAGGACCTGAACTGCTACACTCTCTCTCTTTTTTCTCTTTCATTTCATCATTTCACCCTTGGCAGCAGAATGAAATTTTTGAAATAAGTCCAAATGAGAAAGGAAGAGAGATTAAAGCCATTTGTTCAAGAAAGAATTTATGCAAATTATAAATGTCATTAAATCTACTCCTGACTGCTACTACATTTTAGCCTTCATTCTTCGGAAGAATTTGATTTAAATATATGAGAGAGGATGTATAAAACAGAGATTTTAATCTGCTGACTGGCCGGCACAATTTGCATAATTAATGCACTTGTTCAATTTTTACATTAATTTTGCTCTCATTTAAATTCATCATCTACATAAATAGATTATAAAGTGCAAAACATGTGACACAGAACACAGGAGTTAATAACTATTAATGTATTTACCATTAGCTTTTGCTAGACATATATTTGCTTTGTGAGTAATTTAAAGTGATTATACTGTTTATGGCAAGACTGTTGGCCTTTATGTAAGCTGCCTCTGCTCTGAGACATTTGTCTTTACAAAATGCACTATAGAAGCCTTAATGCTAAGTGGTAGATGCGGTATTTAGTATTTAATCTGAAGTGATATGTCAGTGATGAACACAGTTCCTTACAATTTGTTAAACGTCATGCACACCTCACAGCTCATGAATGACAATGTTTTCGTAGCGATAGCAGGCCAGTCTGTATTGTACATATGCTAATTGGAGACAGACTAGAGAGGAATAACTGTGTTGTCCTACAGTCACAGGCAGCATACTTGCTACAGGTATCACATCAGCAATCATACTTCAGAGTATTTCACTGATGGAGCAAATTTACTGATTGAGAAAGTTGGGAGCATTTTTATTTGGGTGCTGTGTGTACATTCCATCACTGAATATATACCCCCAACTAATTAAAATTACAAGAACAACAAATTCTAATGTCTTACAAATTCAACATTGTCAGATTTGAAGGCCTAATACAATATAACGTTATAGGCTTCATACAGTTCAGGGTATACACACATACTTCATAAAGACTGCTGCTTTCTAGGGTGCTGAAACCTTTGATTTTAATTTCTGCAGCTTTAAATATCTAACTATTTGCTACCATGTTGGGCTATCACTGTGCACTATTTCATGTTGACATGCTGAATAGACTAAAGTAGTGCACATAGCACTAAATCCGTAAATACAATGTATGTACCTGGGATTTCATTTTATATATTATAAACATCATGCCCCAAATTATTACACATTTAACCTTTGCTTAAACAAATCTGTGCTAAAACAGATTCTAGTAGAATGTATAATGGAATATCTCAGGAATCTCTCTGCACTAAAATTAATGCAATGCAGCAACCCACAGCACTAAATCGAAAGTCACTAAGCTCCACCTCCAGCCCCACTTCCCCAGTCATCCTCCAAATTGCCCACATTTGTATGTTTTCCTGCATTAATGTGTCCAAGGGCATGTGTGTGTGTGCACCTGCATCCACTCGCATCCTACAACAGACTGGTAAACAACTTAAAATTTATTATTCTATCTTGCACCCACTGAGTGTTAAGATAGGCTCTTCTTCCCCCTGACCCTGCCCTAGATTAAATCACATTGTATCCAGAAGCAGTTTTCAACCAAGTACCAGTATAACATGATGTTTTGTGTTCAGCTGATCAATCCAGATTTTAATCTCAGAACATGGAAAAGGTACATTAGTTGTTTCCACTGCAAGTAACAGATAAAATAAACACCTATCACAAGTACATTAGTGTCTTTACCTCTAAATGAACATAAGCAAATAGTTTCAGTAGCTGTTATATTCAATTTTTGCAAGTGACGTTTAAGAATATAATCCAAAACTTTTTTACTTTATATCCATGTCTGGATCAAATAAGTTATCTAGTCTTACTGAATAGAAAGGAATAAAGCATTCCTTTTGTTACAATAATCACTGTAAGCACTTAAAAAGATTCATTCATAAACCAATAACTGATAATTTGGGTTGGCTATGGAAAAGAATCTATACTGTTATTTGAAGATTCCTTTGTCTGTTATTCAGTTTATACTTGTACAGCCTACAACATTTAAATTTGATTTTGGTTTCATTTTGCTTATCTTGTATACTGCAAAATATTTATTTTATCTTGATCATTTTATTTTATTTTGTGTCAGCACTACTTCTTTTGTTATGTCAGCACTTGTTATGCTGAAATGTTTCCGCAGTGTCAGTCTGTTTTAGACCTGAAGCATACGATGACCTTTGAGCCTTCAGAGCATTTCACCAGGAATAGCAATGTAAACAAACAAATGGGAAATAAAATTTGTTTAGAAATCTATTTCATAAATAAATGGCTGATTTTTATATATTACTTGAAAGCTACCCTCACACACTATTCTATAAGAATGATAATTGTCCACTGACACTTCTGCTTATTTTATTTTTAATATATTGTTGTCATTCATATTTGAGTAAAGATTAAGTGCCATAAAATTATATGCAGTCTCACAGCTAAAATCATTACTGACACAGGTAGCCAGAGACATTTCTTATATAGTAGATCAAAACTATTCTGCTGGAATCATTTAATATAGACTGCGCTGATGCAGTGAAAAACAGAAATACCTAAAATATAAATATAAAACAGAAAAGAAGAGAAATTTGCAGGAGAGGTGAGAGAATTTGTTTGGTCAGATTAAGTCTGATAAGGCAGTGTGGCTTAAGGATGCAGTTGTGGAGACTGGTACAGATCTTATAGTACTAGGGTTCCAGATGCCTGGCTAGTTTAGATAAATAGGATGGTAAAGCAGATAATAGCATTTTTCAGAAATTTCCAGGCTGTCAGACATGGTAATGACAGATGTGGGTAGATGTAGTGGTAGGGGAGAGAAAGGACACAAGAGGTTCTAGGCAGGAAAGTAGGATTAAAATAGATAAGAGTGAAGCAAGTAGAGTAAGAAAGGGGGGTTGTCTAGATTGGAACAGCTTAAGATAAACAGAAGAGAAGTGGGAAAAACAGAGAATACAAGGAAGTTTGAAATGTATTAAATGCAGAATGGAAAGGGGAGACGGACAATACACACAACAGAGGCAAGTGAAGATGAAGAAGATGATGGGAGCAAAGAACAAAGAGAAGTGGGTGACAGTGGGCAACACAGAAATCGAGCAGGTGGTGACAGGAAGCAATGAAGTATTGCTAGCCCTTCAGATAATATAAGAGGTAAAACTGACATAGCAAGAATAACATACTGGGACAATAATGAGAAAGGGATTGGGATATGGAAATCCCACAATATCAGTTGTTCAGGCAGGAGGTAGCAGTCTGCATTAAACAGAGCATTAATTGTGAGGTAGCTGAAGACAGAGAAGCAGAGGAAGATAAGATAAATTCTTGGAGCAGAAAAAATAGAAAAATAGTTGCATTCATACAATACTTTAATATAATAAAGTCAGATGAATGCATTCCTGCATCCAAGTCAGGTAAGGAGAATGAAACAGAAGAGGCAGCAGAACAAGAGATGTCTATTCAGATGGCAAAGTAGGCCCACTGAGGGGTAACATAATAGATATCGCACAAGGAATCCTTAGTGTATCAAGAAACAGAAAATGAAAGCAGATGGGACTAATACATCTTTTTAATTACAGGCCTAAAAAGTAATCTTCAAATACGTTTTTTAATAATTTTTTTTGTTCCATCTCTCCTGACTTTCATTTTATTTATTTATTTATTTATTATGTTTTTAAAAGGGGTAGAGGACTGATGCAAAGAACCTAGCCACTGCCAAGGAAGGTATTGCTAGTTTAAACATGAAATACAACAATCACAATATACACAGACAAGAAGACAGACGGATCCAATCCCAAATACAGGGGATAAAAATTTACAATGTCTACAGAATCTGCTTGGTGATACAGATAAGTTGCTCCCATGTTTCCAAACATGATCTCTGACAAAGTATCTTTGAATACAGGAAGGTATAACATGGTTACTATAAAGAAGAAATTAATGCATTTTAGCCTGACTGCCCACTGTCTATAGTAGGGATATTTACAATATTTACATAGTTTAAGGATCTAATGCTGCTGTGGTGCAGCGGTAGCGTTGTTGCCTCACACCAAGAGGTTCTCCTGTTCGATTCTCGGCTGGAGTGTGGGGAGTGCCTTCTGTGTGGAGTCTGCATGTCCTCCCCGTGGTTTGGTGGGCGTTCGAAAGACATGCGTAAATGGGCGTGCCTTCACTGAAGGTTGAACATCGAGCTGGCACCTTGGCATTCGTGAAAATCTACTGCCAATCATTAACGGACCGGAGTTCCACTGTGGCAACCCCTAACCGGGAAAAGCCGAAAGACAACAACAACATAGTTTAAGGATCTAACTGCCATGTAAGACGTAGATTATAGGTAGCATGTAGGTGTAGAGAAGTAAAGACATAGACATTAATGTTATTTTAGATTGTTTAAAGCATAAGCAGGTGACAGTTCCTTGAAGGTATTTTAATGAATTTAAATTAAATCCTTTATCTGCCTGGCATATTCTAATTTTGTTAAGAATTTTCTTGCATAGTCTTTGGCCTTAGAATGATAAAGTATGATCAGAGGATGTGAAGTTGTTTCTGGGCCTTTACTAATTCAAGGGTATTGCATGTTTTGCTACTGCCAGTTAACACCCTTAGCTCCGTATAGTGTCCAGAACTTTTACATGCATTGCTTGTTTAACTAATCGAATTACCAGCTAATAATAGGCAGTATTAGAAAGGACAAGGAGTAATTAACAAAATGGCACTAAAATTGTTAATCTAGGATGTCCTGTGGTAGAGAAATTAATTACTTTTTGTCATTTATTACTCATATTTTCATATTTATGTTTATAACTGAAAGCCCTGCATGCTGTTGAGGAGTATGGTATGAAATCCCATGGTAGGAGACAGAAAAGTTCATTGTCAAAGTCTATTTATATTACAATATACTGGGGTTATTGCTAGTTGTTTGTTGGTAATTATGTAAATAAGCATTTTTTCCTTGTGTACTTAATTCTTAAAAAAGTGACCTACAAACTATTGCATGGTATCAGGTAAAGTCTTAGATGTTGTTGATGTAAACTCTCATTGATATTTACACTGCATGTTTCCCATCTTGAGAGTTAATCAGCAATATTTATATTGATAAGTATAGTATACAATTAAGTATATGTTTTCATATTCTTGTATATCTCAAACATGTATACAAGAGAGCAATTTCTTACTATCATGTGAAAAGTGTTCCAACAATATGCCTTGGTTATACAGTTTTCAAGATATAACAATTTGTTTGTTAAAGTTTAAGGAAAAATATAATTCTGGGTTTGCATGCATTATAATATCTTAGAATGTACTGACTAATATCACTGTAAAGAATACCTATTATTGGTAGCACTGCTATTTGTATAGTTTTAATAGCTTTTATTGTTAATGAAATATTTACATTTGTTTATCTTTTGCTTTTTAAGCTGATTTTTCAGAAAATGCTGTGGATAGTAAGGATGTGTGTAGGCTGCTAGAGGTGTTACATTCCACACCATGTAGGCACTGATGAGTTAAAAACAGTGTGACATTGTCTGAAAAGAAGTACAGCGAGTGTTGTCTGTGAACAGTGTGACATTGTCGGAAAAGGAGTACAGCAGGTGCTGTCTGTGTTTTGTTGACATTCTTGATGCAGGTATTGGAGGTTTGCTGCTGTTAATGATTTTGTGTGAAATGTCAGTAGAAGAACATCTGCACTTTACTGTACTGAAATCTAATTTGCCTGCTTAAGGGTGATGCAATAATGTACTGTCCAATGGTGAGCAGAATAAATCTGCAGATCTTGTTGGATAATGTTTACAAGTTGATGATATTTTTCTTTGTAAAACAGACAAGAAAGAGTAGATATATTTTAATTGTGGCTACAGAATATTTTTATTTCTTGCAGCTCTGTCTTCTGAGGTAAGGTGGTGAGATGTTTTGCAAAAGCCATAAATGGTTGAGTTTATTTTTTGTTTTGAAATTACTTATGTAACTTGATCTACGTAAAGTGGGCTCAGCTCGATTCAGATTTTAATTATTTGAAGGAAGTTACCTATTCGGCGCCTTATATGCCATAGTTAAGAGGGTAATTAGGTATTTGAGATTACATTTATGTTGTGGGATCATATTTTTTAACATTTACTTGTAAGTTGTGCATTCTGTAGTGAATCCGATATTTTTTCAACAATTATTTGAACATTGCCTAAGACCTCGTTGTAATGAAGAACAGATTTAAAGAATACAATGTTGTCACCATAAAGAATTAAGTTGGATATACGTTGAGTTCTAGTGGAAGGCGGTTAATGAAAAGGCTTGAAAAGACTGAGGTCTACAACTCAGTCTTGGGGGACACTTGCAGAGAAATTTTGTTGAGGAGATAAAGTATTGTTAGCTTTATAAGCAAATGACTTGTCAAGAGAGGAAGCTAAAAACATTTCCATGTAGAGTATCTGAAGCTGGAAATGGTTATGGATTTCAGAAGGAAGTTGTGGTTTATTTATGCTATTAAAAGCTTTTTGAAATCAGTAAAAAGAATACCTGTTAAGTTGCCTTTGTTAGTGTTAGTATCATGTCAGCGAGTTGACTAGAGTGGTTTGGGTACTTTGACCTTTGAGGACAGCATAGAATGATGTATTAATAAAGGTAATCCATGACTTGATTATATTATGCTTTCTCTAGCTGTCTACCTTGATGAGGCAGAAAAGAAACTTGCCAGTGTTCTGTGGTGTTTTGTGCTTTGCTGCAGTTTGGGATGGTTTCAAGTATTATCTCTTTACTGGTTTGGAAAGAACTGTTGGGTAAGTGAAAGACTAAATAAATGTTGTATTTGGAAAGTAACTGAATTTCCTTATGACTTAATGCAAACTAGATAGACACCATTAGCTCCAAATGATCCATGTTTAGAAAGTAACTCTATCAGTTTACTAGTTTCTCAAAGTGGGAAATTCTTGAGGTAGAATGGAGAAAGGTAAGACTCTAATGAAGAAGATGACTGAGATATATTAGTGACATGGGTTTGGAAACGGATAGAAAATCATTTTGCAAAATCTTCAGCTGTAGAAGGAGGAGGTGTATTATGTAATTATGAACAACTGGCATAATCATTAAATTTTTTCCAGAATTTTCCTAGGATTATAAAGACTGAGGTTACTGATGGACTTATTTTGCCTGTTTACACAGAGAGATGTAGATATTGTGATGTTCTGTTGAGTGGGCACTTTGACAGGAGGTCTCTTAGTTTGAGTAATGAATGCACTTAATTTGTCATCCACAGCACATACAAGGCTTTATATAGATGCTTTATTACTGGGAATTTTTTAGATTTAGTAAGGTAGTACTTGATATGGATGTTGCAAGATTTATACATGATGTTTGATAAAATTCAATTCACTTATTAAGAGTCTAGGGCATTTTAAGTATAGTGCATTTCCTCCAAGGACTGACTATGAATATGACAGAGATTATGATAGTTTAGGCTTTTCTGTAGAGCGTGATTGCACAATGGTCAATATGTTTGGATGGATGTAACGTTCAAGGCTGGTATGTAATTAGGAGATAAGGAAGCAAATGGCTGTTAGCCGCAATGCTTGTTTTGCTTATTATTTGGGAAAAGACTAAGGTCTGACAGAAAGCTGCTTGTCTTGAATAACAGGGCTGATAAAATGTATGTTCATGTCTCCCAGCATGAGTATACTCTCCTTTTAACAGTTGCCAAAAAGAAAGAGTCACTATTATCCATAAGGGTGGAACGGGAGACTGGTGGAAGATAGCAGGCAATAGTTATACTTAAATCTTTCGCGCTCTCTCTTTTTTTTTTATCCTTCCAGTCTGGGACAAAATCATCATAATGGGGAAGTTTGCAATGAAATTACAGGTTATGAACTTCTTAGCAAGACTTGTATAGTTTCCTCTTTTTCTTTCTCCATCAGCTGTCTCCTTATCATCTGATTATTATGTACCATATAATCCCTAGCAAAACCTGATTGCAAGTGCAGGGCTGTCATCAACACAGACTGCTGTGACTTTTTTTTTCAATATGCCAGAATGTTACTTGCACAGAAGAATGACTGTAGCTGTTCTCCATTCACTTGGTACAAAACCTTTATGGAAGCTGAGACTGAACAGTGTTAGGGGTGTGGCCAAATCATGCTTCCTGCTATTTATGATGCATCCTGGGATATTGTCAGGACCAGTTGATGCAGTATTTTTAGCTTTTAATAGCACTTTCAGGACTTGGTCTTGTGTGACAGCTGGAGGTGAGCCAGTTTTAGGTACATCTTGAGGGACACATGTACGGGGAGGGGTAATGTTAGAATTAAATTTATCGGCCAGTAGGTTCACTACATCTTCAGCCTCACAGCAGGTAATATTATTCACCATCAGCTTAGTGCGTTGCTGCATTGTGCTTTTGAGATTACAAACATAATGAAAAAATGCCTTGTGATTGTCTTTGGCTTGGGTAACTATTTTAGCCTTAAACTTGGCTTTGATGGATTTTATTAAGCTCCTGAGATGTTTGTTCATTTCAGTGACAAAGGCTGTACCATTCTGGGAATTATTCTTCTTACTTTGGTCAAAATCTTTTTCCTTTTATTATAAAGTTTGTTGAAATTGTGGTTCCACCATGTGGGCTTGTTTCTGTTGTTTGCCATGCACTTGTTCCTATGGGTTCAGCTGCATTTATATAGCTTATTACATGCTAGTATAGTGTGTTAGTGTACATTTCTGCTTATTGAAACTGAGTTCCGTGGGGATTTTAAGCTTGAAAATGTATCGCTTAGGCGTAGGTAGTTTGCCTTAAGGAAATTTCTAAAGAGACTTTGGGTGGAAAGGATCTGTGGTTTCAATTTTATTTTGAAGGAGACTGCTTTATGGTCTGACCTAATAAGTGACGAAGATATGCAAGGGAAAGTGAAGAACTGAAAAATATAATTCTGTCAAGATAGTACCTGTGTTTTCTATGGACATCCAAAATATGGAGGATTCTTTATATTCAGTAAAGAAAATGGTGGAAGATGGATAGTTTGGCTTAAAGTAAACTTGGATACCACTTTAGGCATAAAAGAAGTATTAGTTGTCAAAGAAACTCTGCCCTACAGAAAATGAGGTAGAGTTGACTCACCATAGAAGATTGCCACTCAGGTACCATTCAGTGCAGAGGTCAGATAAATCAGTAAAACTTTCTATGTTGATATTTTCAAGTCAGACAGATTAGCTGGTTCAAATGGAGCAAGCTATGAACCTCATCTCTTCAACTCAACTAACCTCCATAGTCCAATACGCTGATGACTCTACATTAATCTGCACAGCCCCCACCCTCCAGGACCTACAAATAAAAATGCAAAAATCTTTCCAGGGCATAGAAAACTACCTCATTAGCCATCAACTCACACTTAACCCCAACAAAACCAAGTTAATTGTCTTCAATTACAATAAACCCAAAACATGTCTGACTCTACTTTCTATCCTTTCCACAAACAGAACCAAAATAGATCCCACCAGCCAAGGCAAACTTCTAGATGTCACAATCTATGATGACCTAAGGTGCGACACCCACATCTCCCTCACCATCAAAAAAGTCCACTCCAAACTTGGCACCATTTACAGAATCAAACCTTACCTTACAGACAATGCCAGACTAGCCACTGCCCCCACACCCCTACTCTCCACCCTCCTCTATGGCTCCCTAGTATTTACAAACATTCATAAATCTGACCTAAATAATCTGGAATCATGCTACAACAAAATCGCCAAGTTTGCCACAGGTCACCCTTACAGAACCCATCACTGCTCTGTACTCTCTCAACTTAAATAGTTAGAACTACCAAACATTTTAACATCTAAACAACTGTCCATAGCCCACAACATAATTTGCAGTGGTGCAATGATTAACATTGTTGCCTCACAGCAAGAGGTTCTCTGGTTCGATTCTCGGCTGGGGTGCCTTCTGTGCGGAGTTTCCATGTTCTCCCAGCGTTCGTATATGGTTTCCTCTGGGTACTCCCGTTTCCTCCCACAATCCAAAGACATGCATCTGAAGCATTTCTCCCCAGGCCGCCACTGAAAATAGGCTCTGTCCTAGTCAGACTTCCCCGGTCAACAAATGTTAAATAAATAAATTAAAAAAAATAATAATTCAGAAACCTGACAACTGCCCAGTAATCACCAATCTAGTCCAACCCAACATCAATCCTAGAGCGCTAAGGTCCTCAAATAAACCATTGTTAAATATTACACAAGCCCACAACACATAGGGCACTACCCTTTTTTCCCATAAAATTGCCAAAGAGTGGAACACTCTTCCTCAACCTATGGCTAAAACCCCAGCATTCATGAGTTTAAAAACCTCCTTAAGGAACATCTAGCAAAACACTGGCTCTTCTCCTGCCATACTCCTGGCTACCTACTACCCCCTTAAATTACCCTAAACTAGCTATTTTCACAGCTACAACTATTAACTGCTGAATGCTATCTTGATTCTACACTCAAGTTTCAATTAGCAATGTATACACATATACTGCTTTGCTTTTACTGTTATGTAGACTGCATTTCTCTATCGTGCAATTACTGTTATCACACAGTTCTCACTATTAACTGATGTGGCCAGTTTTTATCACTAACTGTGCCATTGTTTTGTTAAATTTGTTAATTTATTTGTTAATTATTTGCTAATTATTGTTATATAACTAATCTCTGTACTAACTTGCTTTGCACATTGTTGATTAATACATGTTCAATTTGATTGTTTAATATTATTTGTATGTATGGAGCTTTTCTCCCCGGGCACTCCACTGAAAATGGGTCTCATGCCCAATTGGACATTACCCGGTAAACAAACAAACAAACAAACAAACTAACTAACTAACTAAATAAATAAATAAATAAATAAATAAATAAATAAGCATTGGCTTCTCTAACACAAATGTCAATCTCATGGAGAAGCCACGGGTTTACTTGGTGGCCTCATGCAAATCCAATTTCAAAACATTTTGACATCAGACTGCTTATAAAGAAGAGGATCTATTTGCAGACATGCTGAAAAGGATGCTAAATTAACCTTGATAAAGAAATAAGAAAGGCCATAGCATAGTAACTCACACAAATACTGTAACATCAGGGAACAACTAGCTCTGAATGAGTGCTGGTGATTTCATTGACACCAACTAGAAACACTTTTCCAATTGCTAATATAGGATTTTCTAGAAGAAGGCTGTCTTGCCTCCATTGGTACCTGCTGCATCTCCTCAGTAAACAAGTGCCTAAAGGTAATTAAGGCCTTATTATCCACGCAGTTAGTTGAAGATGATTGATCCCCCCCCTGTTCTTGTGTGAGGAGATCCAGTCTGTGAGGAAACATGTGTGGTAATTGTCCATGGTCACTTCTGAAAGAAGGAAGAACCAAAGTTGCCTAGGCCAGAAGGGAGACACCATAATGATCTTGGAGGATTCCTTCTGAATTTTCATAAGTACCTTGGATATTAGTGGAAACAGTGGAAAAATATACAGGAACATTCCTGTCCAAAGAAAAGAAAGACATATTTCTTCCAGGACTTCTTGCATAAAGTCCTGGGAACAAAATCTTGCCAGTTGATTGTTGAAAGAGGAGGCAAAAAAGGTCTACTTGAGGAAATCCCCATAGATGGATCAGATCTTGGAAAAAACTTAATTTAGTGAGGGTTTGCCCTGGTCATGCTCATCTGGTCTGCCACACAGTTTTGCTTTGAGAGAATGTAAGATGCCTGTAGAGTTAGATTGTGCTGTGAAGCTATATTCCAAGGTAACTTGGGTAGTCTGCAAAGAGGGTATGAAATAATTCCCCCTTTCTTGTTGATGTACCACAAGACAGTGGTATTGTCTGAAACCATTTTGAAAAGATCCCAGGAGTTAAGGATGGTTCAGAAAGTTGAGTGCCTTGAATAGAGCAAGCATCTCCTAGATATTTATGTGCTTTTGCATCTGTCCTTGGTGTCCCTCACCCCTGCATTTTTATCCCTCATGAAACTGCTCTGCTAGAAAAGGCTAAAGCATCTCTGTGGACTGACTGCTTTGGAGCAAGGAGGGAGAACACAGAGATGGATTTAAGGATATCTATTGTCTCCACCAAAAAGATCTGTCTTCTGAAAAATGCCAGGACAGGGATTTGAAACATTTTTCATGTGGAGTCTTGCAGAGGTATCATGAGAATCATAGATACCATGAGACCCCAAATCCTAAGATATTCCCTCACAGTGACCGAAGTCTGAGTGGAAAACCTTAGAAACAGATCTAAATAAGGATCTATTTTTTGTTTTTCTATGGAAGAAAAGCTCTTTGAACTGAGGTGTCCAGTTGACATCACAGGAACACAATCCTGTGTGAGGGAGTCAAGACTTTTGACCGTTTGCTATGGAATCCCAGCCTGAGTAAGAAATCTCTCACCCAAGAGAGAGATTCCTGAGACTTTGAAAAAGACTCTGCAAAGACAGGCAAGCCATCTAAGTATGGACAAATGCATATATCCTGTAGCCTGCAATAAGCTATAACTGGAGCTAGACACCTTTCAAACAGTCTTGGTGGTGTGGAAAGTCCAAAGGTTAAGGTAGAGAACTGATAATGTGATCTATACATACAAAACATTTGATAAATGTCTGATCACAAGATGAACAGGGATGTGATGACAGACATCTTACAAGTCCAGTTTTACCAGGAAACTTGAAAGAGGAAGACAAGGTAACAGGTTGTGAAATTACATAATTTTAAATCAGGGCACTATCACAAACAGGTTTAGTAAAGAAAGATCCAGAACTGGTCTCCAAGCATTTTCTTTCTTCCATTGGCACTAGGAACATCCTTGAATAAAAACCCTTCCCAAATAGGAAGGAGGGATTAGTTCTATTAGTCCTTGGGACAGAATGCGAGTAAGAACAGGTGGAAATAAAAATGGAATTTCTTCCCACTGCCATCTGTAATCTTGATGAATGATATTCAGAACCAATTTGTCTGAAGCAATCTGTTGACAAACAGAGAAAAGGAGATAAAGATTTTCTGGAAGAAAAAGTGGTCATGATGGGGGGGGGGGGGTCACAAGGTCTCTTGAATAATCAGTCAGACATACTGGTGTCGTTGGTTTTGGGAGGTTAGAAACTTCCTTTTAGGGCTCACTTACTATTCTTTCTTAAATGTCTGTTTACCTGAATTCTGTTGAGACTGTTTATTCTGATTTCTGCCAAAAATGGAGGAGGAAAAAGAAAATGCCTTGAACAATTTGGAAAAGAAGAGCTGAAAAATCTTAGAGATTCCATGGATCAGCTTGCCTCTTTCATCTCACATTTTCATCACCTTTGCAGCATTGAGGCCAAACACTAAATCTCTATCAAAGACAGAATTTCAAATCTCATTTTTAACATAATCTAGAAGGTTCTACAAATGCAGCCATACAAACCTCCCTAAAACAGTACCAAAGGATATAGTCCTGGGGGAAGTTTAAACATAGTTATACAACACACTGCAAACAATGTTTAGTGACCTGTGCAAAATAAAAAAAATATATGCTATTTAAAACAGATATTGCATCACAAGAGGAAGCTACAGATAAAACATTCTTCATATTTTCACAGTTTGTCAAACAAGCTTTAATATATTAACCTTACAATTCAAAATTCTGAACACCGAAGCTGTAGAAGTATATGCTTTTCCACCATACCTATTAATAATTTTCCCATTGTTATCAGAAAGACTGGCATTGGAATTAACTAAATGCTTAGCACCAATGGGATCAACTAAGGCTATGGCTGCTGGCCAGGTTTGGGAATAGTGTATAAAAATGTAAAAGACTGCAACACACACATCCTCTAAAGCTGACAGAACAAGAGGAATGGGTGTAGGTTCTGGAAACTCCTTCTGCAAAAGTAATAATATTTTCCGAGGGAGTGGGAAAGCTCAGTGTTCACCCACTGAAAACAATGACACATTCTAACAATACTCACAGAGAAAAAAAAACATAGGGAGAATAAGAAACTGAGCTCTCCTCTGACTCTGAATTAGAAATCTGGGGAAGAAACAATGAATCCATCCCTGAATCTTCCTGTTCAGATTCAGAATCTTGAATCTCTTCAGGAAAAAAAGGCATCCCTCTTTCTTTTACCAGAAACTATATTATAAAAAGGATTAACAAGCTTGACTTAAATTCTATGCCAGACCCAGTAAACTACTCCTGTCTAAAGACAATTGAGGAGGAGTAGATACATGCTTGGTTTTCAGTTTCTTTTTGACAGGTAAAATAGGGCAAAGTGTATTTTTAATGGCAGCAGCTGCTTCCCCTAGGATGGGCACAGCATTCCAGCAAAACAGGGAAACCTTCCCTGTTCCTTCACCCAGGAATGAGGAGAGTAACTCCCCCTTGCCACGGAGGGGGACTCTAATAGCTACAAAGGACATGACTAACCCCAGGTCCATAGCGGCTGTAGGTGGTACACTAGAGAGTGGTTTGAGATAACAACAAATGGCCACAGCAGGGTCACCCACCTGTAGTGGAGGCAAATTGCTAGCCTGCTCAGTGGTAAAGGCTGTTTGCTTAACTCTTTCATTTTGTGGCTGGAAGAAGGACCAGTAATGGGATCGGTAGCCTGTTCCATGGTCATGCTGAAAATGTTGCCTCTTTCCCAGGGAAGACAAGCAGCAAATGCCAATAAAACTACCAGTCCCCAAAAGTTACTTATTTTTTTGACAAAAAATACAGTAAAAAGTATTTTCAAACAGTATGCCAGCCCCACCAAGGAAAAATAAACACAATTTCTCTACAGAAAATATATTTTTAGTTAGTTAACACTACTTTTAAACTAACAGAAAAAAAAGAGTGTACAATTTCAAAGTATGTTTCAGTCTTGAGACAGTCTGTTAAAACACAACTCTCCTAGCTTTAAATAATGTTTTTGAAGAAGTAAGTAATAAAACATCAATAAATTTAAGAAAACAGAAGTTTTTGTTTTTCCCTAAAGGGAAGTTATCTGCACAGCAAAGGAAAGCACAAGCTGACCTTCAATCCTCGAAGGCCTCATAGGAGCAAACTCATCATGGGCAGAAAAGCTCTAATGGGCTTCTCTTCCAAATTTGGCTTTGAATCAGCTCAGCTTGAGCTGCTTGACAGTTTGGATGCATGGAAAGTGCCATGAAGCTTAGGAAGCTGGCCGGCCATTATATTCTTGGCAGGATATAACCCATATAGCTAAGGCTACTGCAGCAGTGACCATTCGAACATCTATTGTTATGGCAAGTTGAAACTTATACAACTGTACTATAGTAGTAATAGTAATAGTAATGTTTAGCATGGACATTTTTAAGACAGTGACCTTGGAGATTTTGCAAACCTGGTTTGTTTTGTATAGTTACAGGTATGAGAACTGCATTATTTTGAATAAATAATTCCTGCTCTTAGTCAACAACTATTATGGCATCTTTAGTAGACAAACACGATGAAATCATTTTACTCAGCTGAACTACTACAAGTTCAGACTGAATTAACCTTTTAAAATGTCATCCAGAGAGAAGCACTTATGCAATGAGGCATGCTCTTAGGCTGCACTAAATATCTATATTACGTAAATGTGAAACACACTGTGCTCTTCAGTATAATTTTTTTCTTTTTTTTTTCAAAAACATTTTTATTTTGTTTTTATTATAAACATACGCAAATGTACATATAACAAATACAATAAAACAATAACAACACTATTTACAATATTTACATTCATCCATGATAAACAATCATTTTATCCATGAGAAGTTATCAGTATTTGTTCAAAAGGTTTTCCAATTTTTGCCATGCTATTTTATTATGAATAATGTTAGGAGTTCTAGAACAAATGATTTGCAATCCTTTTTTACAAACAACTTTTGCTAAATTAATAAAATCTTTAAACATCAAATCTTGTTTACTTTTCAATTTCTAAGTAATAACTTTTCTGACAATTGCAAGAATTGACCAGCGTAACTGAATCTGAGATTTAGGTATTATATTAGGTATAGGAACACTGAATAGGATTAGTGAGTTAGAAATATGACAGTTATCAGACCATAAATCATTTACAAAATATCTGAAGCCTTTCCACTACTGAACAACAGTTTTACAGTCAATGAACATGTGAACCCAGTTAGCCTCTAGTAATTCATCACATTTCCAACATTTACTTTCACTGTTTGTGAGTATAAGATGTATTTTATGTGGAGTATAGAAATTCCTATTCAGAAATTTCCATGTATACAATCTCCAATATAATGAAGAAGAGGTACCATACATAGATTTCAATAACAATTTTTTGGATTCATCAGATATTTGTTCTCCATTAATCTTTACATAGTAGTTCCAAAAATCTGAGTCAAACTTTAAAGTGTCTTCCCTTAGTATCTTATAGATAGGTGAGATACTTAATTTTTGATCATCTGTCTTTTCAAGACACTTAATAAAAAGCTGAATCAAACTAGGTATAGATTCAGTCTCTAGGTTGACTGATACTCTCATTTTGTTTCTATAAACTGCCGTAATGAGTATATAAACAACCAAATGTCTCGACTATTACCAAAACTACATAAAAGAGAGTTTAGTGGTTTAATATTCTTTTTTCCAATAAACTGATGCCAGAATATCAAGTTATTTTGCTTTAATTTTTGCATTGCATTGGTGTTGAAGGGGTCTAGGCAATCAGGGGAGTATGCCATAGGGAATATAAGAAGTTGTAATTACAACATTAAACAATTCCTGTCAATTATATTTTTAACTTTATTAAATATTTGATTAACGGCATAAGAAAAATGATCAAACTTCTTATTAAATAAACAAAATTCATGTAAAGCCAATGAACTCTACTTATTCCATATTGTTCCTTAAATTGATTTTCAGTTCTGACACCAGTTATATAAATCTATGTATTATTTTCCAGCCAGATATATAGCTAGGTGCGATCAAATGTAATATTACATTAATTATAACTGATTTGGAATAAAGATCTAAGCTAGGGAATGCTATCCCATTACTGTTCCAAGCTCTAATGTGCCATTTATATGCAATCCTAGGTTTTAAGGGGAACCATAAAAATTTAAGTAGCATGGAATTAATTTTTTTAAATAAGTATTTGGGACGGGGTTGTATCAATGACTGTATATAAAACAAAATTTTAGGTAAAATTATCACTTTAATTAAAGAGAGCATATCCTCCATTGTGAAGAACATTTTATTCCATCTTTTGATTAGTTCACTAATTGTGGCTATTAAATTATTGTAGTTTAGTTTAACAGACACTTTCTATGTACTCTTTATACTGACACCCAAGTATTCTAATACATCATTCTCCCAATTAAACAAGCTATTCTCTGTTAGGTTTTTGGTGATCTTTTTGTTACTTAGTAATGTTTTGGAATTATTATGCTTAAATTTAAGCCGTGAAATTCGTTCAAACTTGCTTAAGGTATTTATAACATCATGCAAAGATCCACCAATATCACCCAACATTTAAAACATATCATCAGCAAATAATTGTATCTTAGGACAATAATCCTTATTGACTTGAATGCCTTTTATATGTTGCTTGTTTCTGATATATGTAGCAAAAGGTTCCAATGAAAGAGCAAGCAATAATGGTGATAATGGACAACTTTATCTAGTTCCCTTGAAGGTTTCTAGTGGTGAGGATAGACATGATCCAATTTTCACATAAGCTTGTGCCCCATTATACATTTTCATTAATAAGTTGACAAAATCTGAGGAGAAAATAAAATAAGGTGCATCCACAGGAACAACACACAGCCATTCTTCAAGTGCTCTGATGTTCAACAATCTTGTAATCTTCCAAAAATGCTGTAGACATGATACAAGTAAAAACAAAATGCTTTTAATCAAAGAGCTTGGTAAGCGCTTTCACCATATAGGCTTCATCAGACTGTGTAATTGCAACTAAATACAAAAGCTTAAATACTTTAACAGATAATTACTTAATCAGTAAAAGAGTGACATCATTTCCTATGCGCTTGTAACATCAAATGCTACTCTTCGAACTCACACTATAATGAGTAATAAAATAAACATATACTATGACTGTTTCAGTAAAGCCAAAATAAAATAAAATGAGAAATAAAAAATATATATCTAATGTATATAAAAAACTTCTAATACATATAATAGTATCAAAGCCAATTCATACATCTTAAATAAAAATAAAAACTATATAAAGTTAAAATCTATATACCCTACTAATAGAACGCAAAAACACGGTTCATTTAATGTAATAGTTAAATATATTAAGACATTTCATTCAATAAAACATATGCATAATTCATCTAACCGCTTTTAGTCTCCTGTTGTGTAATATAGGTTTTAAGGGCACCTTATCGTTAAGTCCTGTTTTTTTGTCTGCTCTACACCTAATGATCTATCTCACCTCACAGCCTTCAGTGTAATTCTTAATGTCTCCACCCCGTATACTGGGGGTGATGACCTGTAATACCAAAAACTTAAAAGAGCATGTTGATCCTGTGGTTGATGTATGTCTCGCTAGTGCATTATGTTTGGACCCAATACGTGTATGATAAATGTGCTCCCTGATCCTTTCTTTAAATTTCTTGTTGGTTTTACCTATATAGAAGGCACTGCAGGATACACATCTAGCAAGATAAATCACGTGCTCTGTCTGGCTATCAGCTGTGGCGTGAAGGGTGTATGTATGATTGGTAACTGAATGGACAAAGGTGCTCCTAATGTCTATAACTTCAAACTGTTTGCAACTATTACATGGTCTTGTTCTTATAATTGTCACTAACTCCTACACTTAGAGACTTAGGATAGCACAAAATCTGTTTGAGGTTCCTCCTATTTTTGAAAAGGAATTTAGGTTCATCTCCTACTATTTCTTTGATGCTTTCATCCAACAACAAAGTAGCTCAATGTTTCTGCACTATGTTTCTTAAATCATTAGTATCCGTAGTGTAGGACATAGGTATCTTCACTGTTTGATTATTTCTCCTTACCACTGCCTCCTGAATCATTTGTAGACTTGTATCAGAGAAATATGGACTGGCTCTTGCCAAATTGGTTTCTTCAATAGCTTTGTCTACCTCATGGGAATTATATTTCCTAGCCATAAGTCTTGATTTCAAGTCTAAAAGTTTTTGTTCATAACCCTTTTGTGTCAGGTTCAACCTGGAAGCCCTCATGGCTTGATCTTTAGCCACATTTACTTGTGAAGAAAACTCAAGTAAAGATGTTTCATCACCCTTCCAAATCAAAAACAAATTGTCCACAAATCGTCTGTAGAAACCTACATTTGATTTGCAACTCTCAAGAGGAAACAGTTTCTCTTCTTCCCAACAAGCCATGACAATGTTGGCATAGCTATTGGCACAAGAAGTGCCCATAGCCACGCCATCATTTTGAATGTACAAAGTATCTTCAAATAAGAATATATTATTGTACAAAACAGTCTCCAAAAACAGAGCTAATAAATCTGCATATTTAACATAAATTCTTGAATGTGTCAGTATATAATTATGTACCTTCTCTATGCCTTGTTCATTAGGTATTACTGTGAATAAACTGGTCACATCTAAAGTGACCAATATATACTGTGCATCTACCATTACATATCTCATGTTTTCACAAAGGTCAAGTAAAAATTGCTTGCTATCTTTCAAAATGTGGACATTAGCATCAACCATAGGTCTTAAGAAGTGTTCTATAAAAATGGATAGGGGCTCACTAACCCATTACTTACTCACTTTAGATGTGACCAGTTTACACAAAAGGGTTATGAACAGGAACCTTTAGACTTGAAATCGAGACTTATGGCTAGGAAATATAATTCCCATGAGGTAGACAAAGCTTTTGAAGAAACCATTTTGGCAAGAGCCACAAGAACCAGTCCATATTTTTATGATACAAGTCTACAAATGATTGAGGAGGCAGTGGTAAGGAGAAATAATCAGTCAGTGAATATACCCATGTCCTACACTATGGATACTAATGATTTAAGAAACATAGTGCAGAAACATTGAGATACTTTGTTGTTGGATGAAAGCATCAGAGAAATAGTAGGAGGTGAACCTAAATTCCTCTTTAAGAATAGAAGGAACCTCAAACAGATTTTGTGCTATCCTAAGTCTCTAAGTATAGGAGCTAGTAACAATTATGTTATAGGAATGAGACCATGTAATAGTTGCAAACAGTGTGAAGTTATAGACACTAGGAGCACCTTTGTCCATCCAGTTACCAATCATAGATACACCCTTCACGCCACAGCTGATTGCCAGACAGAGCACGTGATTTATCTTGCTAGATGTGTATCCTGCAGTGCCTTCTATATAGGTAAAACCAACAAGAAATTTAAAGAAAGGATCAGGGAGCACATTTATCATACACGCATTGGGTCCGAACATAATGAACTAGCGAGACATACATCAACCACAGGATCAACACACTCTTTTAAGTTTTCGGTATTACAGGTCATCACCCCTAGTATACGGGGTGGAGACATTAAGAATTACACTGAAGGCTGTGAGGTGAGATGGATCATTAGGTGTAGAGCAGACAAAAAACCAGGACTTAACAATAAGGTGCCCTTAAAACCTATATTACACAACAGGAGACTAAAAGCGGTTAGATGAATTATGCATATGTTTTATTGAATGAAATGTCCTAATATATTTAACTATTACATTAAATGAATCGTGTTTCTGTGTTCTATTAGTAGGGTATATAGATTTTAACTTTATATAGTTTTTATTTTTATTTAAGATGTATGAATTGGCTTTGATACTATTATATGTATTAGAAGTTTTTTATATGCATTAGATATATATTTTTTATTTCTCATTTTATTTTATTTTGGCTTTATTGAAACAGTCGTAGTATATGTTTATTTTATTACTCGTTATAGTGTGAGTTTGAAGAGTAGCATTTGATGTTACAAGTGCATAGGAAATGATGTCATTCTTTTACTAATTAAGTAATGATCTGTTAAAGTATTTAAGCTTTTGTATTTAGTTGCAATTACACGGTCTGATGAAACCTATATGGTGAAAGCGCTTACCAAGCTCTTTGATTAAAAGCATTTGTTTTTACTTGTATCGTGTCTACAGCATTTTTTGGGAGATTACAAGATTGTTGAACATCAGAGCACTTGAAGAACGGCTGTGTGTTGTTCCTGTGGATGCACCTTAATTTATTTTTTGTTATTTCTATCTTCCATACCACAGGAACATTTGCTCTGTGGGGGTGCTTGTTTATATTTTTGTTTTTAAAATCTGAGGAGAATTCAAAACCAGTCAGGATTCTTTGTAGATAAGACCAACTAATAGAATCAAAAGCATTTTCTATGTCTAGGCTGATAATAGTTGTTTTTAGTATTTGCATGCTAAGTCTATTAATGACAGTAATTTAATAATGTTATCTTGTACTTTTCTATGAAGAATGAACCCTGTCTGTTCATTATGTATTAGATTAGGTAATATTTTCTTTACCCTATTAGCTAATATTGTCATGAAAATTTTATAATCAGTGTTTAGTAATGAAATTGGCCTATATGAATCACAAGATTTGGGGTCCTTACCTTGTTTTAATATGGGGAAGATAATTGAGTATTTCCACGATGGGGGTGTTATACATTTTTGCTTAACCATAGTGAAGGCACACATCATTTTCTTTATTATATATACAGGAAAAATCTTATATAGTTCAGGAATTATTCCATCCAGTCCTGGAGCTTTATTATCTTTTACATTTTTTATTTTCTCTTTCACTTCTGTTAGTGTTATTTGTTTATTTAATATGTTATTTTGTTGCATTGACACCTTAGTAGTTATATTTTCTTGAATATCTGTCTCCAAAAGTGGTGTGTTATTATTTATATCTATGTAGTAGTTTTTGAACACTTCTAATATGCCCATCAAGTTAGATCTACTCTTAACTGAACCATCACTTTTATATTTAATCTCATTAATAAGATTTTGATTGTTTATTTTTTTTGGATCTTACCGCTATTTTATGTAGATATTTGGGATTTACAGCATAAAATTGTAATTTCAATTTTTCCAGGTGTATGGCTACCTTATGATGCAGAACTTCTAAGTATTTTTGATTTAACTTAGTAATTTCATTATGTGCTACTTTGTTATTTGGTTTTGCATCCATTTTTATCTTATCTATGTTTTTTGTAAGTCTAAAACATCTTTGTCCCACTCTGTCCTTTTTTAAGGTACCAAGATTTTATTCTAATATATATATATATATATATATATATATCTATATATATAAAAACTTTAAAGGTGTCCCATAGTATAGTATCAGTCACTTCACCATTATCATTTGTTTCCATAAACATGTCTATTTCTTTCATTATCCATTCCCTAAAGTCTTTTAACTTAGTTATGTAAGCAGGAATTCTCTGTAGAAATCTTAAATCATCTGTATGCATAGTTAATGTAAAGTTTATAGCATTATGGGCTGAAAGTGGACAAGTCATTATAGATATGTCATTTATTTCTAAGTATATATTGTGTGTGTGTGTGTGTATATATATATATATATATATATATATATATATATATATATATTTTTTTTTTTTTTTTTGAGTATATATTTTTTGATACAAAGACTTTATCAATGTACCAAACTGATATGAATAGTGAGTATAGAATAAGGAATAATGTTCTCTTAAACCATGTATATCTTTAAGGTTCATATGGTTTGTAAAGTCATTTAACTTCTTGGCTTGAGATGTTAGTTTTATTTTACCATTTGTAGAAGTATCATTGTCTGATAATAGGCAGTTAAAATGACCTGTTGCTATAATTTCCCCTTTTGCATTTAAAGTAATTGGGTCCAGATATTTGTCAACATAATTAGTACTTAGTCCTGGTATCCAGTATACATTAATCACAGTATAATACTTCCTACTGATTTCCAAAATAACCATGCTTACATCCCATCTTTATCTGAAATTGCATCTATAATTCTTGGCATAGTATAAGTATTTTTCCATAGAATAAGAGTGCCCCTTCTCTTAGTCTTAAAACATGAATTAGCCAAAATGGTATAGCAATTAAATGAGCATTTTTGTAGATCTTTTTTTAATAGATGGATTTCTGTAAAAAGAAGATCTGGTATTTATACATTTTGATATATTTCAGCAAATCAGCTCTTTTGAAATTATTGTTCAAAACATTAATATTTAATGATAAACATTTATAAGCCATTGACTATAATGTGCATGTTGTTACTTACTGAAAGACCTTTCTTCCGTGTTGACTTGAAATCTACTGAAAACTTACTTATCATGGATGCATAACGTGTATTAAGCACTACTTTCAAAAACCCAAAACTATTTACAAACACATACATGAAACATAAAATTTCTGGTTTAGTTAAAAACTTAACTAAACCATCTATCCACCACTTCTCCAACAATGGGCGCCAAAACCATAGAGCGAGGGGGGAGGTGCGCCTCCCCACTTTTGCAGCACTTGCGACCATCCCAACTCATCATCACATGCGTAATGACCACTGTTTAAACAGTTTTGCATGCCGGTTTGAACAGATAGAGCTAGGGAGTTTGAACGGATAGAGCTGGGGATTTTTCTTTTAACTGCAATCTCGGATTTCTTAATGGCCGTTTGAGCAGACCTGTGTGAACGGATTTCTTATTTAGTTTTGCCGTTCGGGTGGAGTGGAATTCTTCATTGAAGAGTTGGGATTTCTTTACTTTACTGCAGCTTCGGAGTTGGGAATTTTTACTTTACTGCAGCCGGATAACGGCCATTTGGGCAGACATTCAGCCACAGATTAACTGCTGCCTTCGGGATTACTGTATGCAGAGCTAAGGTACTGTCTTCAGGTGTGTGTGTGTGTGTGTGTGTGTGTGTGTGTGTGTGTGTGTGTGTGTGTGTGTGTGCACGCCCCCAACAGGATACATCTGGTGGCTACAGGTACACAGGCTCTAACCCTGTACCTTGGGTGCAGATAAAAAGAGTCTAAAGTCCCTAGCCACCATCACTCGTGAATTTATGCCTCAGAATTTTGTTCTGTTCCTCACTAAATCTGTTTTTTCAGGAGAAGTAAAACAAAACCTTTTATGCTAGCAATTTTCTAAGTTTATAAGATCAGTATTTGAAATGTGTCCCTATTTTGGGGCTGTGTTCCTCCATTATTGGCTTTGTTCTGTACTTTTGCGCCAAGAGGTTGAGAGCTATGGTGATAAGTGAGAACTGACTTCACTAAATGATAGCCATTTAAGTTTGTCTTGCTGTCTTTCAGGAAACTGATTTAGCTTAGTGGTATGTTGCTCTGAATGTAGTGCACAGGGTTCTGGGGTCAAGACTCGGCAGTGAAATGTGCAGTGGTAACATAACATTTTATGCAAGCAACTTTCCAAAATTATACAAGCAATGTTTAAAATGTGTCCCTGGTGTTTGGCCTTTTGCCCCCCCAATTGAAAGTAAGTGCAAGAAGCTGTGCAACATGCCTATGGCTTACACTACTGTGATTCTGTATTTGTATTTTATATATGTATAATATATATTGTGTGTAGAATTAGACTGTTATCATGGAAATGTTTTGAATAGGGCAGTTTTGTCATTACTGGTGCATGCATTTTGCTTCATTGCCTACTGGAAAAAATGCTCAAACAATAAATTTAAAATAAATTTAAAACACGCTCTAACTTACGTCTAACAAGTGTGCTGTATTATACAAGGAATATAATTTTATAAAGTCAGAAAGGTGTACCAAAGAATGCATGGGGCCTCTGATTTGAAAACAGCCCAAAGGTAATCTTTTTCCACCACTGGCCAGATGCATTTTCTTTGGATGTGGTGTGGGTTTTAATGCTGTTTCAATGAATGTGAGTTACAAGGGCAGAGAAGTTTTAATGCCAAGTCTATTTTCATTGTGAGACAGTATTGCTTTGTTTAGCAGACATCTGTTAGTGTTTGTGCATTGTGCTATAAAATGTAAAAAAATAAAATCCAAATAATCATTGTAGAAGTAAATCAGTATGCACACATTAGTGTTTATGGTAAATGGGGTGAAATAGCTAGGTGATGGGACACTGGAACAGCTGCAGGGGAACTCTGGTGCTATATTTTGGTTCTGTTCTTCAGTTTGTGTTTCAAAGTTGGTATCCCACAATTCCTTTGGAGTGTGTGGGGTTGTGTAATTATGTATGCAAATTTTGCGTTAATCAGCATACAGATTTGTACCCATTTTTCATGGGCCTGAATGTTGTGGAGAGATGGATATATACCGCAGAGACTACCACTGTTCCAGAACAAGCTATCCATAAAAATAAAACAAAGCTCATCCGTCCATATTCAAATGCAACTTGGATTTAAGGATGGGCAATATAAAATGTACTCCACGATTGCCCCTCATGCCACAAATGGATAGAGGCAGTTCTTAAATGCTGCATCCCTTATATAGGTCCCCTCAAATTATCTATGGAATGATCACAGTTATTGTCACTAGGGCTAATATACAGTTATCAGCCATGGGATAGGTAAGACCAATCAGAAAATGTTAATTCAAGAATCAAGCATCAAAAGGGAATTAGCTAAGCTTAAAAAGTCCTCCAAGTGAACTTATGTTGTGGTAGTAAACAGTTATAAAAAATTACCCTTTTTAGAACACTAAGTGCCCCTCTCACCCTCTGCCCCTCCAGTCTTCAACAGCTTCCGGCACCTCTGTCTCCAACACCAAAAGACACAAACTATCCATCTCTGCTTAGAATATAGTATAAAGACAAAAAAAGAAAAGCATTATGAAACCAATTAAAGAAATCTGAATCCATGAAATAAACATCAGAATGAGAGTGTTCAATATAACTGAAGCTATATGAATATGTCACATATGATAATAGCACCTCTAATAAGTAGATATACCAGAAATACACATCAAATCATAGTATGTATAAACATTAGAAGCTGAAGGTTAAGAAGATTGTCAATATTTCCAAGACTTTTCAAGAAACATCAGATGATTTAACCATTTTGTCATTCATCTATCTAGTATTTTTCATGTAAGGATCTGTTGAATACATATATATATATATATATATATATATATATATATATATATATATATATATAACACTTATTACAACATAACTATTATATTTTACATTCATACACATTACTCACATGTATTAAAAAAGGGCTCACAACCCTCTGTTTAGTTATTAAAGGTTTAATTATATAACATAAGTCTGATGTTAATATGCTTAATGAGTTTTCTAAAGCAAGTCCTAGTTCATTTGATGTCATTTAGTTACTAATAGTGTCAGTGAATCTGCAGAATGTATGCATCTATAAAAGAACATAGGTATTTTCAAAGGTGTCAAACACTTCCATCAGAACTAATTATTTGCCATTTAAAGTATCTAAGTGAAGGATAACATAATTTCAAGAGAAAATAATTCTAAATACAAACATTTAACAAGTTCAAAAGGTCAAATTATATCATCACTGTTGTTTCCTCAAGCTGCAGCTTCATAAACTTGTTATAAATTATCTAAATAGGCTCATGCACAACAGAGTTTGTCTCTACTAATAAAAAAAGCATTTTTGGTGGGAAATTCAAGTCCTGAAGCTTTTCGAGTTTACAGAAAGCAAAAACAAAACAAAAAAAACAAAAAACAAAAAAAAAAAACAAAAAAAACAAACAAAAAAAAACAAAAAAAAAAACCAAAAACAAAAATACTCAAGCTGTCTTGTCAGCCTGCCATGAATTTCCACAATGAGAACAGTCACACAGACCACTAGTTTCCTCACAAAACATCAACATCATGAAATAATTAACCCTTTCATATAAAAACAGCTATTTAGAAAAACAGAACCTAATATATATATATCACATATTATATTTAGCCATCTATAAAACACTATTAATGTACTGTATTAATGTTTATATGTAGCTAAACAAACGGTCCAAAACATCTAGTTAGATACACTTATCAGAAACGCATTGTTACCCCACCACTGACCCACGAGAAAAAAAATGCACTTCGGTATTAAGTCAAATTATATTATTACTGAAGAATTAGAAGACATACATCATTTATAGTTATTTAAAAGGGAAAAGTATGTAAAGTACCTATAGTGCGGAAAAGAGAGAAAAGGAACATTAGTAACAAAAAGGAATAGGAAGAAAGAAGAGAGAGAGAGAGAATATTATTTAAACACAGTTGTTGTTGTCTTTTGGCTTTTCCCGGTTGGGGGTCGCCACAGCGGAACTCTGGTCTGCTAATGATTGGCAGTAGATTTTCACAAACGCCGAGGTGCCAGCTCGACATTCAACCTTCAACGAAGGCACACCCATTTACACATCTTTCGAACATCCACCCAACCACTATATGTAATTAGAAGGAGTAGATATAGAGAGGAAAAGAGAAATTTAATAATAAAGATGATTCACATTACCTTATAGTATAGAGATTTTTCAGAATCAAATATATTATGATTTATAAAACAAAGCATTTAAAATTAAAAGGAATTTCTTTATTTGTCCTTTAGTTTCTTAGTTTTGTTTGCTCCTTCCATCACAGACCATCCATTTTTTGTCACCTGTCTCTTCAATCTCTGGGATAACCATTCCATTTTTTCTATGTCCAGCAGTATTTTCTTCTTTTGGTAAATTCTACTGCTTCTTGTAGGGAATCAAAGATCTTTAGTCCTTCTGACAAGGTGATTTTTACTCTTGCAGGAAAGGAATTTGAGCTTTAATATTGTTTTTTTTTCAAGGACTTAGAGGAGCACACTCCTTTCTTTAGAGGTGTAGTCATTGTCAAAACAAATAACTTTTTCACCCATCTTGATAGGGGAATTAGTCCAAGCTGATTTCAGCACTAAAGTCCTTGTCTTGTGAGGAAAGAAATCTCACTATTATAGACCTGGGGTTAGATGAACTCAGAGATGAAGCTAGATTTGCCGGGCACCAATGAGCCATCTCAATTCCAAAAGAGAGATTCAGGCATGTTTAGTGCTGATGAAAAACAGTTATTGAGAAATTGAATCATGTTAGCACCCTCTTCTTTCTCAGGAATTCCATATATTCCTATGTTATTTCACCTTGATCTACTTTCATGGTCTTACTGTTTGTCAATCAGCCTGGTGTTTTGTTTCAGAAGAAATTCATTGTGATGTTCATTTTCTGTCACTCTAGTATTTAGGTCAGTTACTGTGTCCTCTAAGGCAAGAATCTGTTCCGATTATTTTTTTACTATTCCATTTAGAAGTTCCAGTTGTTTACTGCATTCTTGTTTGATAATATTCATTTTGTTTTACAATTTTTCAATTTTAGTGACAGTTCTTGGATGTTTGTTATTATAGGATGTAATTATTTCTTCACTGCAATCTCCTGGTGTGGGTTCTTTGAGTTGCTCATGTTGAAATCTCCAAAAGAAAACTTCTTGACAGGAATAATTAAAAAATTCTCTTGACTATGTATTAATTTTTAGAAAATAATAAAGAGTCTATGTTAATCTATCTTTTAGTATACTTTTAGATAGATTTTTCTAAAAATTGAACTATATTTCCTGTCAGAATATTAAAATTTAAGCAGAGCTATGGATTTCTGCTGCTATCAGACTAGCATCTTGGCCACGCCCTATCTTTTTTCTTATTAGGAGCCAAATTCAGAAATTTTACTGCAAGGTGTATACCATGTGGTAACCTTTCCGTATTCAGTAACATCCCTGCCACAGTGCTGCAACACTAAGGCTCACAAAGGTGCTAGGATAACATTCTTGCATTAAAATATTAATATGCGGAATCATTATATCTCTTGAGTTTTTATGAAAATAGATAACTATGCCGTCTCAATAAGACAACTCTAAACAAAAAAAGAAGCATTTTATTCTGAATGCTTTATGAAAAGGAAGAAAGAAAATCTTTACATGTAAATTTCTTCCAAAATGGCCCTATATTATTCCTCTTCTAAGCAAATTCACTACAATAAAGTAACTGTAATGTTCAGTGGTAAAGTTTTGAAAACAGTTTGCTGAAATTCTAATCCAAAATAACAGCATTTCTTCTTGTCTAACATTTAATGTACCTTCATATTAGTGACCTTTGCAAAATTTTAAGTGAAAATTCATTGCATAAATTACCTAAAACGTCTAACATAAATGTTTCTTTATTTTATTTTATGCAGGTGAAAAAAATCAGATTATGATTCTAATGATCATAATTTTTCAATGCAAAAAGACGCTATTTAACCACAGTCTCCAGACAAGCTTTGTCCCAGAAGAGTAGAGGGCAGCAACAGTTATCCCTCTGCATAAGGGGGGACCATCAACTGACACAGGAAACTACTGACCAATAAGTCTGACTAGCCTCATATGCAAAGCTACGGAAAGAATAATCATGGACCTGATTAACTCTAAACCCAACCCAGTTTTGCTTCATCAAGGGCAGGTCCTGCCTGTTCAGTCTGGTGAATTTCTTTGAGAAGGTCACCAAGGTCATGGATGGGGTAAGACAGTGTATACCACCTACCTTGACCTGGCCAAGGCATTTGACACAATACCCTACTCAGATATTATAGAAAACTCACAAAATTGGTCATAAACCTCTATGTCACCAGATGGACAGTCAAATGTCTCCAGGACAGGACACATGTTAGAGTGGGGGAATTCACATCCAGCAAGAGGCCAGTCACCAGTGAAGTACCACAGGGCTCAGTGCTGGGCCCCTTCCTGTTTGGAATATACTTCTCAGATATCAAGGCAAATGTAGATGGTCTTTGACTGACCAAGTTTGCAGATGACTGCAAGTTTGGTGCAATTGTTGACTCCCCAAATGATGATGATATCCTATAGAAAGGTCTGACACAGACTGTTGATTGGTGTCAGAGCCATGGCCTCAAACTAAACACTAAGACGTGCATAATAATACCCTTTGGGAAATGAAAACCCACTTCAAATTACAACATTGATAACAACCCCCCCCCCCCCATAAGAGTGGACCCACTGGTGAGAGATCTGGGTACTCAGATAGATAGTAATCTGATTTTTGACCACCTTGTGTCCAGGGTGGTGAGGAAATCCTTCTGTGTGGCTCATCTTCAAGTAAGAGCATGGCATCCAAATTCTAAGGATGTCATAGTACCACTGTACTCAGCCCTCATCAGACCAATAATAGAGTACAATGTACACTTTTGTAAGTACCTCAGCAGCTGGAGTGCCATCAGAGGTTTCTCACCAAAATAATACAGGGTATAACCAACATGTCATATATGGACCTATTAAAAGACCCATCATCATCAGTTTCCTAATGATTATTGAGGGGCAATCTGTGTCTGACCTACAAGACAGTGTCTATCCCAGCCCTGATGGAAATGTTGCATATTTGCAAAATGAACTGCACGAGAGCTACATGCTCCAAAGATCTAAACCTGATCTCTGACTTGAATAGATCATGCTGGAGAGACAGATATATGTTTCAGACATTACCCCTCTTCTGGAATAGGCTTCCTATTCCCTTGAAGCAGAGCCATTCCCTGACCATCTTCAAGCACAATCTGGACTGATGGATGGGAAATTGCAAATTCACTACTGGTGTGGTGCCCATGTCCCTTATGGATAGAGGAGTTTGTAAAAATAGTCAAAACCTTACTTGCTGTCCCTTGATAACTTTCCACTGGGGATAGAAAATTGGGTAAAATGGGGGTAAAGCTGGCTATGGTTGTAAGGGCTCTTGAGCCATTAGTCTGATAATTTCCTATGAATCTGTGTGTGTTCACTATCAAAATGCACTTGCTGTGAACTTTGTTGTAGTGACATTACTGGTCCCTGTTAATTATGTCAGTGTTCAGGCTTCCTTATGTACTGCCATACATTTTTTCCAGAATTAAATATAAAATGGTTGAGCTAGCTGTTTTCAGTATTGTTTTCATATCAGGTCTGATTTTTTTAAGTATTTGAACCTACTGTTTTCCTGCATTGTATGCACAGAGACCAAACAAGATGTAGGTCTGTACACTACATTATATACCACTCTTGTAACTTTGCTGCCTTGTGCTGGTCAGAACAGCTTGTGCTTCAGTAGCTTAACTCCTAAAATCCTCTGTGAGTTATGTCACAGTGTGATTCTACAATTCAAAAAATGGGTTCAGCACCAAAAGAGTGAAATATATGGTTTATTCCAAGAAAAATCAAACCGGTTTCGGCACTTTAGCCTTCATCAGTGACATCACTGATGAAGGCTAAAGTGCCGAAACCAGTTTAATTTTTCTTGGAATAAACCATATATTTCACTCTTTTGGTGCTGAACCCATTTTTTGAATTGCAGTTTGGTCTTTTGGTTCGTTGCACCTGCCTTACTTGCGAAGCTTTCTGAAGCTATAGTGTGATTCTCCCTAGTGGTCCCACATGAAGATTGAACATTTGCCCCTTCCCCCACCAGTCCTCAGATACCTGAGATGATAGCTGAATGTGGGACTCAAAAGGCATAGATGAATGCCTTGCCTCTTATCTAACAACCCGCTACCACCTCTGAATCTTTTTGAAATTAAAACACGTGCTTTAGATGATTATGACTATAATAATGACCTTTCCAAACTTAAATGTGGTAAGAAATACTATGAACATACGATTGTGCCAGCCAAGAAGACTGCAAGGCCTCTTTAGACTGCTTGATTGTTACAGCTGTCCTGTTACACTGCATTCTCTTCCTTCCACACCTTCATGCTTTATTTCACTTATTTCATGCCTTTTTGGATGCTCCCATTTTCTTGTGGCCTACCAGATCTTTTGGCAGGGAAATCCACTGCTTCTCCAGTCATTCTATAAAAGTTATTTCCTCAGGATTCCCATTGTTGTTCACCATTCCCCTTTCTTTATAGTCACCATCCTGCTTATCATGTTGTTGTTGTTGTCTTTCGGCTTTTCCTGTTTAGGGGTCACCACAGTGGAACTCCAGTCAGCTAATGATTGGTAGTAGATTTTCACAGTGATGAGTTGCCAGCTCGACGCCCATCCTTCAATGAAGGCACACCCGTTTACGCATGTCTTTCAGAATGTCACTCGACCCACGGGGAGGACATGCAGACTCATGTAGTAAGTTCATATCATTTGTCTTTTTGCTTCTTTTTCTTTCCACTAAGTCCACCTCTAGCTCCCTCATTCTTCATTCTAGTTTAGTTTAGTTTCATCAAGACTTTCAGCATATTCACTGTCCTCCTTCGTGATTTTTTTCCGGAATAATCTTATTCTGCCTATGTGATATACAGACAGAACATTGGGTGCAGCCAGTCCAGTATTCTGTACTATGTATGTAGGTGCGCAGTCCTCTTACTATGCATCCCAGTATTTGCCTGACCATTATCACTGCTTTTGTTCATTGTCTTACACGGTTGATTCTAGGGGTCATAAAGAATCACAGAATCCTTTCTTAGTCTGTATTATCTAGCTTAATTCCTCCTATTATATACTTTGCCCCTTTAGTTCTATCTCCCTGTGTATACCATCCTGCAATTCTTGGCATTATGTTTCAGTTACCTCACTAAGCACGCCTTGTAATTCTTGATAAATCTTTCCTGAAGTTTTCTCTTTGATTCAACACCACACTGCGTGCTTCCATGTCAGTGGAAAACAAAATAATTTTGTATTGTGTGTCTTTACTCATGTATGAAACATTGAGGTTGAAAGCATTTGAACTCAGTATTGATACCTGGATTTCCACTTGCCACTGTTCTCAACTGAAATAGCACAGCCTTCACTACTATCCATTAGTTTCTGTAAGTCAGATAGTTTTTAGTCACCCCTTTATTTTAGGGCCTAAAAACTACTTTTAAAGCTTCTTCACCAGCATTGTATGGGGGACTTTATTAAATGCCTTGCTGCAGTCAAGGTATATCATTTACATTAATTTTCCCATGTTCATATCTGCTAGTATCAAGTCATAGAACTCCATTGCATTTATCTGTCATAACCTATTTTGGGAGCATCCCTATTAATAGATCACAGAACAGCAGAATTCAGAAAGCAGACTAGCTAATCTCTTAGAATATTTTCTGTTATATTGCTAGCTATTAATATGATGATTTTATTGGCTGTTTTGGGCTGCTTCTATCCCTTTCAACTTTCTGACTTAAAAACCCATGTTTGCACAGGTTTGAGCTTGTTTTACCTCTGCAGATCCTGTCTGGGCATCCTGCAGAATTCTACAGCAACAGAAAGAATAGAGAAAGACTTTACTTGATCATAAGTACCTGCTTTTGCTTTCTTTAGCTTAATTTTGCTTGCCGCACTTTATTACTGCCATTTTACAAGCCTTTTTACAAGCCTTGATATTTAATTTAACTGTTTTTCACTGATTTTTTTTGCCTACTGAACTTTATTGAATATTTTTTCAACTGCATTTACTGTTACAGGGTACACAAGTGCACTAGCCTTTTAGAGCCTTAAAATTTAATTGTATTGCTGCATTTACTGTTTTCTTGTTTCTGTGATAAAAAAATGACAAAAAAAAAAATATATCTTGTCTACTTGCTTGTTTTCCACCATTTTCTCAAACTAGAATAGTCCAGATCTCAGATTTACTTGTTTCAGGACTGTATTTTGTGTTCTGGGTTATCCAGAACTTGCTGAGATAGAATGAAGTATTTCTGCTTATTAGCGAGAGTGGTAAGCTCTGAGTAGCTTATCTATTGCTAGAGGAGTGGTTTCTAACTCAGATATTGTATTTTATTGACTGTTATGGGCTGCTTCTATCCCTTTCAACTTTCTGACTTACAAACCCGTGTTTGCAAGTCGCGCAGTGCCGCTAAGCTAGGGTAAACTATTACCGGTGCCTTAAAGTCTGCTCTTCAAATTTTCTCTTAGATCTTGCTTGCTTTCATCTCTGAACACTCAAACTAGACCTCTCAACCCAGCAGTTGCTCAGAACCTCTTGCAGCAGTTATTGCAAGCACACTAACTGCTATTGCACTAAAAGTAATATCAAAAAGCTTCAGTACTTAAAAGAAAGTTAAACAGCTCCAGTACCTAAATAACTAAGCACCTATCCAGGCATGTCTAAAGGTCAGTTCCCTATGCTTTCTCCTATTAACCTGGTGATCCTGGACATCCTGAGGCAATGAGGCAACTGCCTCATGTACACAGACAACCCTTTCCTCCTACCTCCAAACACATCCACTTGTGAGAGATGCACTTAAATAGCCAAACTAGAGGCCATGCTCTCTCCATCCAAGACTGGGCTAGCCTGTCAAGAGGAGAAGGTTAACACATACATCACACCACATAGAACACATAGCTCCTCGGAACACACACCACAGCACCTCACACATAGTAACACAAAACACACACACACTTTTGCAGAGGCTCTCATTAAAAATCTGCCCAAAAAACAAAGACCTCTGAGGCAGAAACGCAAGCAACCATCTCATCCAAACACACCTCTGAGACACAAAGCCCACATAAACAGTGTGACACTCAGCCTAAGCCCCTATGGCAAAACAGTTTACCAATACATTAGTCATAGGTGACTCAATTGTAAGGAACACTAATGTCCCGCTCACTAGGTTGAATAAGGAGAAAGTTACGGTCAGCTGCCTGTTGGGTGCCTGGATTTGCAACATAACACACGCACTTGGGCCTCTCCACAACAAGTACAAATATGATTCTGTCATTGTCCATGTTGGTGTGAATGACCTAAGATGTACCTCCCTGGACTATACAAAAAGAGACATGGAGGAGCTCTCGGAACTTGTAGCCCAGGTAGGTGTGACCCTAGCACTGAGTAGCATCCTACTGTTGCCTAGAATTATACTACAGTACAAGCAGAAAATGTTTGACTTTAACAATTAGATAAGTTTCTGGTGTCATTCAAAGGGGATCCAGTATCTGTCTGCCTAGTATGACATGATAGACAGACCCAGATGCTTTGCCAGAGATGGCCTGCATTTGTCACTCCTGGGATTCTGGATACTGGCCAAGGCTTTTGCCACCCCTATAGTCCCTTTTAAGGCAATGCCCTGAAGATAAATTTACCACCATAACAACTGCAAGCAAATGCAACCTGAGGGTGATGCTACTCAATGCTAGAAGTCTAAATCTCAAAATGCACTCGCTCAAGTCACTCCTTAAACTAGAGAACATCGACCTCTGTGCAGTAATAGGGACCTGGTTCAAGGCTCCGGAGAGCACCCCAGCACTACCAGGCTACAATGCATACCACACCTTTAGGCCACCCCTAAATCTGGACCAAAGCCCTAAAGGAGGTGTGGACTGAGGCCCCAAAGGTGGTAGTGTATCCATCTTCATAAAGGATATACACACCTCCAGACTAGTCGCCTGACATAATGCATCAGAGATACTTCAGGAACAACACTGGATAAAACTGCAGTCCAGGTTGTAGCCTGCTATAGATCCCCCACAATGTCCCAAGACTCCCACTCTGCATTCTGAACACCCTGGAAAGCATTAAGTATTAACTTAATACCCTTATATGCTGGGAGACTTTAAAAGCTCCTCCATTAGCTGGGAAAATTACTTCTGTTCCAACTCATTTGCCCAACGATTTCTGGAATTCATTAATTCCAGTGCCCCGGACCAACTCATTCTCACCCCTGCCAGAGATAGAAACATACTCAACCTGGTCATTACAAACATGGGGGACTACTGCTCTACATCAGTAATCAACTCCTCCCTGGTAACATCTGACCACAAGTTAATCACAGTCGATATCCAAGTCACACCCTCACTCCCATGAAGGAAATCACAGTGAAGAACTTCTCCAAAGCCAATTTTGAGCTTCTAAAGACTGAAGTGTCAAACTTAACATCATCCATGCAAAGGAGAATGGATGTATGGCTGCTGATTCATACACCAAGACTCTGTCCGAGCATTTACACAAAGTGCATGGATCAAGCCATACCAAACAGAACCAAGATCCTGACCTCCAATAAAAGGAAGCCAATCTGATGGTCTCCTGCCATTAACAAACTCTACAACAGAAGGAAAAATCTGTTGCAGAAAAAGGTAAAGTCCCAAGTCTGAAAAAAATTCCCTTGTAAGACTCCGCAAAAAACTTAGATTCCTCATCAAACTTCCAAAGCTAGTTATGAAAACAAAATTGCTACAGATACTAAAGATAACCACAAGCCATTTTTTAGCTATGTGAAAAATCTTCACAATACGCAGATGTGCTCTGAGCTACTGCACAACGGCAACACTTATACTGAACCAATAAATATTGCCAATATCTTGCCCGACAGGTTTACTGCAAACTTTACCCCCCTTCACCTCCTAAAGGGTCCATCCCAATATTCTAGGAATACCAAATCCCTTATATCATGGCTGCACAAGTAAAAGCCACACTGTCCAAAGCCAAAAATACAGCTTCCATGGGACCTGATAATATACCTGGCTGTGTTCTGCATGAATTACAAAAGCAAATGGCACCACACCTGAGTGCCATGTTCAACCACAGCCTCAGTTCAGGCTTTGTTCCTACCGAATGGCACACTGCCACAGTCATCCCACTACACAAAGGGGGAGCAACTACTGACCCTGGGAACTACTGCCTCATCAGCCTGACAAGCTTGATCTGTAAGGCCATGGAGTGCATCATTATGGCCCTTATAAATAAGGATATAGGGAAGCTTCAAACCTCAGGCCCATCACAGTTTGGGCTTGTAAAGGGCAGATCATTTCTGCTCAACCTGATAGACTTCTTTGAATCTGTCACGAGGGCAGTTGACGAAGGCAAGGTAGTTCATATAGCCTACTTCGATCTATCCAAGGCCTTTGTCACCATCCCCCACTCAGGGATCATTGATAGACTCACTAACCAAGGCATCAACCCTTACATCATAAGATAGGTTGCCAACTGGCTCACGGACAGAACCCATACGGTGAAAGTAGCGAACTCCAAATCTGACTACCGGGCAGTTACAAGTGGAGTCCCACAGGGATCTGTTCTGGGCCCTCTCCTGTTTGGTATCTACTTCTCTGAAGTTCAGGCCAACACCAAGGGCCTCTGGCTAGCCAAATTCATGGATGACTGCAAACTGGGAGCTATTATTGATTCTCAAGCTGATGTAGACATCCTACAAAAAGGCCTTACAGAGACCAATGAATGGTGCCAGAACCATGGTCTTAAGCTCAATGCTAAAAAGTGCATCATCATCCCCTTTGGGAAAAACATGGTGCCCATGAACTATCACATTGACTGTCATCTACTAAACTCCCAAGGTGTGATAAGAGACCTAGGGACACAGGTAGACAGCAACCTCTCCAACAACCATGTTGCCACTGTCGTTATAAAGTCCTTCTATGTGGCACACCTCATTACAAAAGGTTTTGCATCCAGGAAGAAAGAAGTCATTATCCCCCTCTACTCATCCCTCATTAGACCCATTGTAGAGTACAATGCCCCATTTGGCATGTACCTCACTAGACACCTATAGCTACTGGAGAGGCCACAAAAAATTCTCACAAAAATGATCCTAGGATTCAAACACATGCCCTATACAGACAGACTAAAAAAACTCCAGCTTTACTCCATCTCATATCACCTATCTAGAGACGATCTCTGCTTGGTATACAAAGCCAGGTCTGACCCAGTGTTACTTGACATGTTTCATCTGAAAAAGGCTCAGTCCCTCTGCACCACTCACTCCAAAGACCTCAACCTCATTTCCACAATAAACAGAACCTGCTGTAGGGACAGCTTCCTAACCCAGAGACTTCCCCTACTACTACTACTACTCTGGAATAAACTCCCCATTCATGTCAAGCAGAGCACTTCACTAGCCCTCTTCAAGAAAAATCTTGACGAGTGGATGGATAACAGGAAATTCACCCCAGGGATCACTTCAACAGCCTTGCTCATTAGGGGCACAAGGTATTAACATACGGCAACAGGATGACTGGGGATATTCTTGGGCTAGGCTTGTATTGGCTTCAGGGCCATTAGCCTAGTATAATCAAATTGATGTTTCTTAGGTTCTTTCTTGGTTCACAATTTGTAAACTGACACCTACATATCCCTTGTTTCATCTCCTGGAATCACACCTGACATCAGTCATATGTTGAACTGCTTTGTCAATAGCTGTCACAGAACTTCCACTATTGTTTTTAGCAGTGTTTTTTCTTGTCTCCGTGACTTGGTCCTCTCTCAGCCCTTTAGCTCATTGCTTACTTCCTTACTTGTTCACATCCTAGCTATTTTTCTTTTGCATTTTCTCATGCTGAAATCCTGCCCTCTTTTTAATAGTAAAAATTGTTGTGAAGGATTCATTTAGTACCTTTATCTGTTGATAAGCCATGGTGGTGCAGCGGTAGCATTGTCGCCTCACAGCAAGAGGTTCTCCCATTCAATTCTCGGCTGGAGAGCCTTCTGTGTGGAGTCTGCATGTCCTCCCCATGGTCGAGTGGTGTTCGAAAGACATGCGTGAATGGGCGTGCCTTCGCTGAAGGTTGGGCATCGGGCTAGCACCTCAGCACTGTAAAAATCTACTGCCAATCATTAGCGGACCGGAGTTCCACTGTGGCAACCCCTAACCGGGAAAAGCCGAAAGAAGAAGATATGTTGACTTCATTCAGATGTTGCCCGTTCTTTGTTCAGCACTTCTCACTTTTCTGATCTTTGCCCCATTCAGTTTCCCCTTCAGCCTGTGCACTCTTCCATTGTTTCTTTTTTAACTTCCATTTGAAACAGTTTGGTGTCTTTTATCTCTTTTTTTTCTTTTCCTTAACCAATTCCCCTTTTTTGCTTTACTGTGTCCTTAATGAGTGTCCATTGTTATAAATGAACAAAAAGTTTTCAATCTCTGTTACCTTTTTTTTTTTTAATCAGGGTTAATACCTTTCATTGCCTTTTTTTAAAAATCTGTATACATTTCTCAGCCAGACCAAAGGTGGCTGGAAGGGGGTACTGAACTAAGCTGCTTTTTTACCCTTCTAATTCATGAAGGTTTTAAACTCATTTGATGCAATCTGTGGCCCTGTACCCTACCATAGCTCACAACTTGTTCAAAATCCCATTTTGCATATATATATATATATATATATATATATATATATATATATATATATATATATATATATATATATATATATATACACACACACACACACACACACACACACACACACACACACACACACACACACACACACACTGTATTTAGAGCTGTAATGATTTTCTCTAAGGTATTTGATTCCATGCAGACCACTTCAGGCCAGTTTGAATGAACATCATCTTCTGTAAACAATTCACTGTTTTAAAAGCTGCTTGCAAATTCTAAGTTTATGCACTGCCATGCCACTTTATGGCTAGTTCTAGTCCTACTACATGTAACATGTGGGTATGTATCTTTAAATACTCAGCACCTTTAGCAGTATTCAGACTAGCAGTGTATGAATCATCCTGTACTTTATCGCACAGTCAGAAAGTAAAGCTCTTGGAACTTGCAGCTCATTAGCTCATGTTTATTTTACTTGTGCATCTTTCAAAATATAGTAAGAAATTAAGTTAGAAGCAGCATGATTTTTTTATCTGAGAGATAGTGTGCTTTCAACCTACAGGAAATCTCTTTGTCTGCAGACAATTTGAGCAAGAACCTGAAATTGTAGTTACACAAATTCAGTTTATTCCTGAATGTGAGTTGAATATATGAAAGGCCAGAGAAGGCACAATGTGCTGTATTTCTGCATGTTACAGGGGGAGATGTACTTAAAGTATATAATATTTTTGAGTTTTGAGAAGGAAAAATCAGTGATAAGGCAAAAATATCAGAGTTACAGAAAGCCAAAACAATCTACCGTATATTTTCCATTTATTCTTCATGAGAGCACTTGACTGCATGGAAAGCATTGATGTTTAAGTTACTGAATTAAAGAAATTAGCCAAGGAATGTGAGTTTGATGAGTTACTTGAGTCAATGTGTGGTATGCACACTGATTAGATGAGTGGGAGATTGCTGCTAGAAACGTGTAACATTAAATAAAACAATTGATGTCTGCAGAAAAACTGAAATGACTTTTCTTAGCTAAAGAGAGAGAACTGAAGAATTAAACCTATGTAAAACTGTGTGTGAAAACAAAAGTAAGAAAACTAACAATAGCACAGAAGAGAGACGCACGATTACCATTATAAACAAGGAAAATGTGTTCTTGATAATTTGTGCACAATGTGTGGTTTTAAATATTCCTTCACTGGGTCAGCAGTTTACAAACTGCAGCAAAAATAAATTGCGAGAACAATACATTTTGAAAAGTGTCCTACTTGGCACAGATAACTTAAAACAAGAAGACCAGCCAGAAATCTGGGCAGAGATACTCAAAATAAATAAAGTGCATGTGTAAAATCTAGACACAGTGACAGTGTATAATGTAGTGTCTGCTCAAAGATTTGAAGCACATGAAGACTGAATGAGTAAATTAAAATGTTCCTGTGCAAGTTGCTTACTTATTCAGGTTAGCAGGTACCTACAGTCAGAAACTACTTAGTTACATTTATAAGAAATATAAGAACTAGCTCCTTCTATAGGAAGTCATTTCACTTGACAAATGGTTAGTACATACAAACGAAGTAATAATGGGTATGTAAAGTATGATGATTTTCTTCATGGTTATTAAAATGTATTTACTGTTTTGGTTGTTTGCCACAAGGTTGTCATTTTCAGATATATCCTAACATATTGCCCAGATTGCACACTTGTATAAAACATCCAGCAACTCTCAGAGGTGGAAATGAAAAGGAGTTGCACAGAATTGAAAGCGTGGCTGCAATTAAGAAACAGAAAGAAAACACTGACTGGGTATATGGCATGGCTACTGTGAAGGTCCGACAAGATTTGCATATGATTAGATCTGAAATACCTTTACAAAACTCTAAATGGGAAACACAGTCTTCTTTGGACTAAAGAAAAAAATGTTAGTGCAGTGCCAAATGTAACTATTTTCTTTACTTGATGTTAATCATATATTTTTGGCTGATTAATTCTGATTAGGAATGGTTCAAACTTTGTATAATTATTACACTTACAGGAAGATACAGATTCTTTGGACTTCCATTTGGCATTTCAACTGCTTCTGACATTTTTCAGAGAAGTGTTGCACAGATTAATTAGGTAATGAAAGTGTTGATATAATAGAGAAGTGTTGCACAGATTAATTAGGTAATGAAAGTGTTGATATAATTACCGATGATATTCTGATTTGGGGTGTGACCAAGGAAGAACGCAAACAAGTATCTATCAGTTATCGAATAGAACGAGGTAGCATAACTTCAAGCTGAACAGAAACAAATGTAAAATCAAAGTTACAGGCTGAAGATAGATGGGTCATCTACATTAAAGAAGGCTTAGAAACAGATGATAAGAAAGTCAGATGTGGCTTAGCTACCTCCATCAGGGGACAATCATGCATCTATTAAATTTCTAGGCATGATACACTATCTGTTGACGTTAATTTTGGTATGTCAAAAATGACAGGATCACTAAGGACATTGTTTGTCCAAGGTGTGGCTTGGTTCTGGGGATCAAGAGTAAGAAAATGTTTCAAAATGCTCATTTTCTTACCGGACCCATCACACTGAAATATTTTTGTGTGACAAAGCCAGTTGTATTAGAAATTCATGTTAGCATTTATTGACAGAAAATAGATGATCAGGTAGAAAAAGAGCTAATAGCAATTGAGAATAGCTGTTAACATTTTTTTCTATATATTAATAGGATAAAAGTTAAAATTGAAAGACTAGAAGTGATTAAAAAATGCCTTTGCAGAATATATCAGTGGCGTTGCAAAGAATGTCACTATATTTACAGAAATATAACATAAGAGCAAGTTATGAGCCAGGAAAGGACATCAGATGCATATAGCATATGCTCGGAACAGTTCAAATTTACAACAGGAAATAGATGATCTGCTTGGAGAAGAACTTCAATTTGACTATATTATATCATCACTACCTAACACTGAAGAGAAGCTTAAATAATTTCAGAAATGTAACAAGAAAGTTCCATAAATGAATATGATCGAAGGAGTTGCTATAAAATGCTCGCCAGAATATTTATTTATTTATTTATTGACATTTGTTAACCGGGTTTGTCCAGCTGGGCTTGTGGCCCATTTTCAGTGGAGACCCGAGGAGAAAAGCTCTAGCAGTACATTTTAAACAAGTACAATTTTAAACAATATTAATATAATAGCAGTTATAGCAAAAAGATTCACATATGTTGGGTTACATGCATAAAGTTAAAGTTGCATTAAAAAGAAGCTAAGTAAACAATTTTACATTGATATAGTTCAATAGGTCAACAATAAAAATGTTTTGTTTGTATAAAATTATGCAAATGCATAGTAGATACATTGGAGAGAGAGGTGTAATAAGGTACTAAGTATGGTCCTTTTGAGGGTACATAAGGGAATAGAATACTGTTTCATGGAAATAATTAGTCCGACTTTTCATTTAAGAGAGAAATCAGTTGTAGTCAAGTACTAATGTTTAAAGCAAATAAACTAACAGTGCCAAGTCAAGTGAGAAAATAAATGTTCAAGAGAACACATGACTCAAGTTTGGTATAATCAAGTGTAAATAAGAGTATGTGATGTGTTCTTTTGGCCAGGTATGCCTATAAAAATAAACACATTTAAGGCTGTGCTGTAAATGTGATATATTAAGCAGTACATGTAAGTTTGTAAAAAAAGCAGACCTACAAAATCCTAAATAAAGTGTCTACATATGTGAGCAGCAGTCTTTGCCTAGACAAGGTAATTTCTGTGCTTTTTCATCAGATGGATTTAAACATGTTTTTGCCTCTGTGTGAGTTTCTTCAAAGTGTGTAATAGAGAAAAAAGTGGCTATGAGATTTTCAGTGATGCAGTTCAGATGAATCAGACTTTAAATGAATGACAGAATGTTGGTCTACAGATATATATATCATGAACTGATGATTTTTTGTGGTGAATGACTTTGCTGAAGAGAACATGTGATGATACTTAGTGGTACATGTGTCTGCAGATGGTGCTTACTTTTTAATCTGGTTCAGTTGCAAAAACCTACAGAAAAATCCTAAAACTAGGCTGTTAAAATGTTAAAGGGATATTATAAGCTAGATTTGCTGCAAATCCAAAAAATGGTTTTAATTAATACAGCCAGATGACTAATGAAGTGGTGATGCAATATTTTGCTGAAATTAAGCAATATGCTATGAACTGTGGATCTTGTTTATGTCTAGATGAAGCATTTAGATCTAATTTTGTGACTGGCATTGACAATGAAGCTTGCCAAAGAAAAGTACTGTCAGAATCAAACAGAATGTTTTATGAGCCATTCAAGATTAAGCATGAAGACCAGAGATATAAATACATGACAGTTTATGAAGCACAATGGACAGTTATATGTTATATACAGAGTCAAAACATGGGCATATTCTGAAATAATGGTGTTATTGATGCAACAATAAAACTTGCTCTCTACTAGTCTATAATTATAGAGTCTAAATGCCATGGTTCTAGAAAACGTGGGTCTATCAAATAGAGATGGCAGTGGAAAATATTGACATCCACCAAAAATGTAAAGAAAAGCAGCCCCCTCTACTTTCTGTGGGGTGTTGTGCACATCCTAGCATCTATATACTTACTCTCATGATTCCTGAACCTTAGTTTTTTGATTTCATATTAATACAACCATATATGCAGGAAAAACAGGTTCAACTATTTCTGTTCCAAATAAAGCTGGATTGAATAAATCAGTGTACCATTGTTAAAGTAATAGTCATGGCAATATATTAAATATGTATGGAATCATTGAATGATGAGCAAGCAGCTGAAAATGATTCAGCATTACAAATGCTTCTGATAAGTTATCAAAACAGAAAGAACTGTTTGTCTTTGCATTTGTTACAAATCATAAAAATGCAGACACGGAAACTGATACAGGTACCATAGAATATTCTACATATTGTTTCTTAAAAAATGCTTATAGACTGCTGCAGTGAAACTTTAAACACAAACAGGTGAGAGTTAATCTGTGTTGCGGGAAATAACTTCGGGATCAACTTTGTAGGGGGCTCATTGGCTGAAAAACATAGTATTAGATATGAAGCAAGTTAAGTATGTGAGCCAAAGTGCACTGGATGAGTTTAAATCAGTGCATGTAAGAAGGGTTTGATTTGCACAAGAAAGTATTTGTGTGAAAAATTAGGAATACTTCATGGTGTTAAACCATTTTGATGAATAAGGGTATTTCACCTAAGCTTGACAAACAGACCATGACCAATTATTATTTATCAATAGTTTTGCTACTTTTACTTATTGGGGAAAATCTGACTGAGTACAGGTCCTATCTTCAGTGGAGACCTGGAGATAAAGGCTCCATTACAAAAATTAAACATACAATAAAAAATGGCAATCGTATTTATGCCCACAACAAAAAGAAATGTTAATACTATTAAACACTAGTTAATACAAATATTTCCATAAAGAATCAAGAACTAATTTTAAATTGTTTTAACAGTGAATACAGAAATGGGTTCATAGGTGGTTACTGGGCTATTGACCCAAAGGTCTTTATAAGAATAGTCATGTGTACTCAGTATAATACTAGAGAAACACAATATAAAGGATCTTGCCTAAATTTGAGATCTTAGTTAGCAACAACTTCCCATATCTAAGAGGTTCATAGGTGAAAGCTCCAGAAGGAATTTAATGTTTCCCATCCAGTCATCCAGGCTATGCTTAAACAGGGTCACAGAAGGGATCTGTTTGATTTGAACTGGTAGCCTATTCCAGAGGAATGGCAACCTCTGAGAGATGTATCTGTTTGTCCAGCAGGTCCTATTTATGTCACAGGCCAGGTTAAGGTCCCTGGAGCAGGTGACCCTTGTCCAATTTGACTTGCAGATGTGCAGCATTTCCATTCGGATTGGATCAGAGTTTGCTCTGTAGGCCAGGCACAAGTCTCCTCTAAGTAGTTTGTATGCTACTGAGTACAGTGAGAGTGACTTCAGTCTGTCAGTGTATGACATGTGCTGGAGACCCTACTTTTCTTTTTGAGAAATCTCTGAGGTCTCTCAAGTTGCTGCAGGTGTCTGGTAAGGTACATATCAAATGGATCATTGTACTCAATTATTGACCTGATGAGGGTCGAATACCGGGGTGTTATGACCTCTTTTGCTCTTGAGGCAATGCCTTTGCTAATGAGTTGTGTGACGCAGAATGCCTTCTTTACCACAGTAGACACATGTTGGTCAAAGTTTAGGCTTCAGTCGACTCGTGTTCCTAAGTCTCTCACTATTGAGTTGTTACTTAGGGTATTATTATTTATACGATAGTCTGCAGGGATATCGTTTTTACTGAAAGGGATAATAATTCATTTTTAGCATTGAGTTTGAGTCCATAGCTTTGGCATCAATCATTGGTTTAAGTCCCTCTTGAAGTATATTGACATCATTTGGGGATTCAGTGATTGCACCTTATTTGCAGTTGTCAGCAAAAGCAAATGTAGTCAGCTACAGCCCCTCTGTTTTGGCCTGAACTTCTGAGAAGTATATTCCAAACATAAAATTGCTAGAAAACAATACATTTTTATCAAGAACAGACCAAATATATGAGGCAGAAATCTGGACATTCTGTGAAAATCTGGAGAGTTGAGAGGTATGCTTGCAGGTTTCTATGTGTTAAAGCACTGTTTTGAGTCATTGATTCCAACAGTGACCAGGGTGGTAAGGGGGAGAGCGGGTGTATATAACACTATTTGAATATAGTAAAGCTTCTGTTTGATTATGCTGAAGGTGTCCCAGACAGGATGTGCACCACAGCAGTAAGCTTAAAGAGGCTAATGCTACTCCATTTTTTTTTTTTGTGGTGATTCTACTTAATTTTCTTCAAGTATACATTGTTCAGTCAATTGATTGTTTATCTTGGTGATATTCTCAATTACATTAGTAGTATATGTGTGACAACAGCCAGTGTCAGTAGCACAACAGGTATCGCACTCGTCTTTGGCGCAGAAGGCTGTAGGGTCTGTTCCCACCCCAGGTAGATCATTTACTGATTCTGCATTCTTGAATGTGTCATCCTTTGGATGAGATATTAAATCGAAGCCCCATCTTCTTGAGTTGGTAGCAGCTCAGGTGGATGTAAAATATCGTGTGGTGCCTTTTGAAAAGAGTAGGAGAAGTTCCCCAATGCCCTGGCGAAATTTCCGCAGTAGCATAAATACCACCTAGAGTCTCCCCTGAAAAGACGCAATTAGATTAGTGGGACTAACCTGGTCAACAAATGATAAATAAAATAAACCTGTGAAGGCAATGTGTTTAACCAGCCAGCCCAGTTTGGAGGTTCCCTACACTATTCCCAACAAGTCAGGGGAATTAAAGAGAGCTGTCCTGGAATGCCTGGAGACTGTCCACAGCCAAAAAACAACAGGCTTGTTTAAACTATTGACACTCTCATAAGATGGATTTGTTTTTTCTAAAAGCAAACAAACTCAAAGCCAGGGGATCTGAGCTATTTATTAAGAAATGGAAGGGGTGGGGTGTGTCTAATTGCAGGGCCTTGGCTCAGAGAGGAGTTGCCATTTTAGTACATCATAAACTTCACTGGGCATTGCTGAATGTGAGTGAGTACCTAAAGAATTGATGGATTATAGCTGAAGTCCACAGATTGGGGGTTGGTGCATGCGTATTCTTACTAGGATGCTTCTGTGTAACGAATGAAGATAACCCGGGTTTTGTAAAGCAATTCACCACTACATTGCTATAGTTAGGAGGTTTGCTATATGTAGTAATTGTTCTGGAAGGAGCTTCAATGTGCCTTTGGACCCTAGGGTGGATAGATCCTCCAGCAGCCAGTTTAAACTGAAAAAGTCTTCAAAGGGTTTCAGTTACATGGTAATGGAATTGCAACTAGTGGATATCTGGAGGGCATACCATTCACAGGAAATGGATTACACTTTTAAAGACCACCAGTTTTGGACGATGTCTAGGTTAGATTATGTCCTTATTAGTTCTCGTGTTGCATGGGAGGTTAAGGAGAAAAACATGCTACCCCATCCCTGTCTGATTAGAATTCTGTGTTTTTCCAGACAAATTTTTTACTGGGGAATAGAAGAGCTAGGACATGGAAGTTAGACATTATTTTGCTACGTTCCCCGAAATACAGATCAGAACTGGAGCTATTAATCAGTGACTACTGCAGCAAACTTGAAAGAGGCCTGGATAACATTTTTCTGGCTTGGGAAAACATCAAGGAATCAGTTAAATATTGCACTACTGCAATGGGATGCTTGGACAGTAAAACGCAAGCTGATAAGATCAATCACCTACAATCAGAAAAAGGGAAATTGGAGAATTAGTACAAGTCCACAGGTGAGGAAAGGGCATGGCTCAGTAAACATATCCTTCAACTCAGGTAGGAGTAGAAAGCCCTGCATTATATAAAATTAAATCAAAGAAGGGAAAGATAGTTTTTGTTCCACTGGACAAAAGGAATTAGCTTACCCAGATTCCTTAGGGAAAGGTTGGTGGAGCAATGCAAGGAGATCGTAATATCCTCAGTTAAGGACAACAGTGGGGTAGTACATTTTGAGGTCCTTTATATAAATACAGGTCTTAGGGTTTTTCCTGGCCAAGCTACAAAGTGGGGAGAAGGGATCTGATACTGCGAGAGCAGGAATGTTAGGTCAGCTTCATTTATCACAAGTGAATGAGGTGGGATTACAGAAGCTGAACCAGCTTCATATGACTGAGAAGGTGAGGAAGAGTATACAAGGCACTTCTGAATGGGAAAGTTCCAGGGCCACATGGTCTACCAGTGGAGTTTTATAAATGTTTTGTGGATATACTGGTAGTGGCTCTATAGGAACTCTTTAACCAGGTAGAAATAGAAGGGAGACTGCCCTATACACCCAGACTGGCCACAATAATTTAGTAAGGCAATCCTAGGACCACAGGATTTCCGGCCAATTTCCCTACTGCAGTTAGAAACAAAAATCTTCACCAAAACCTTGGTAGAGCACTTACAGAAACTGATACCTGAGTTAATCCAATGGAGTTGAGTTTTTAAGGGCAGACAAGGGGAGTAGACCTGATAAGGCTATGGTAAAATATGGTGCAGGTAGCTCTTATTAAATTTCAGTGCTCCTGCCTAGTGCAACTGTTTTTGGACCTTCACAAGGCATTTGATTCCCTGAATTGGGAGTTTCTATGGAATGTCCTTCAAGCATATGTGATTACAGCAGCAATTTTGAAACACTGTAGACTATTATACAAAGAAACTGTAGCAAGAGTGGCAACCCAAGTGATGGTGTCAAACCATTTCTTTTGGGAAGAGGAGCATGACAAGGGTGTCATCCGTCTCCAATTCTCTTTATTCTGGCCACTGAATCCCTTGTGTGTTTTATGCTGGTGCACTGCCCATCCAATATTATCTCATCCTGTTTGCAGATGACGGGGTGATCTAAATAGATAACCCTCTTAGGAATCTGTGTAGGATCATTACCCTTCTTAAACATTTTGTTGAACATTCGGGGATGAAGGTCAAAAAAAAGAAATTGATTTTGTTCCTTCTTAATAGCACAGTGTTTGGGGGGGGGGTAAGTAAAGAAAAACATCTGGCCTTCCCTGTAGTTTGTATGGTGAAGTACATGGCCACTGAAATAATTTATTATTTGTACACTCTAGTAAGATGACAAAAGAACTGCTTAAGAAGGTCATAAGGACCATACTGCAGCAGTAGAAAGATCTGAACCTTACTTTTATGTGAAACATTAATAAAAATGCACCTTTTGCCAAAGCATACCTTTCTGATTAGGCACCTGCCATATGTAGCCCACTTGTCTTATCCACTCAAGTTGCAGAGGCTCATGGCATCTTTTATTTGGAATGGTACCCACCCAAAAATATCAAGAAGGAAGCTGTGTGCCCCGATTATTAAAGGGAGGGTTGGGCATCCTAGACTGTTTGGCGTATTCCCAGGTGGTGCAGAGTGCTATGTTTTGGAGACCCAGAGCTCTAGCAAAGACCATTTGGCTGTTACTCAAATCAGAGATGAAGCAACATTTCTGCAACCATCTACATTGTAAGGACGCAAACATAGTGTAGGACCCAGGAAGGTTAGAAGAAAGGGTATGGAAGCAACTCTCGAAGGCTGCTGTTAACCTTCATGGTTACAGCTTTGGAAATAATCTGGGCATCTTCATCTAATCTCACTGATTCTCAGTCTGCTTACTGGTCTCCTTGTGTGTGAAGAGGCTTCATTTTTTGGAGAGACATTGCCAGAAACAAGTTTAATATCACTTGAGCATTGTCAAGTCAATACAAATCTGGGTGACCTCTGCTTCTGGCAGTATCTACAACTCAGATCTGTAGCTGTTGGTAGTGCTAGAAAAGTGAGCGAGGAAAGGGAAGGAGACCAATACAAACCAGACATGATGTTTCATAAGGACTTTACCCAAGGGCACAATAACCTACTGGTACAAAGTCTTGCTTGGGAAGAATCATCATGTGTTTGATCAGGTAAAGGATAAATAGGAAGCTATGTTAAATATAAGGGTGGATGATGATTAATGGGGTGGGGGTGGGGTTCCTAACCTCCTGAATGGTTTCTTCTCAGCCAACAACAATAGCTTTTATGCAGTATAAATTGGTACATTGATGACAGACTACCCCCTTGACATTAAGGACCAAGGGCTTCAGAAAGAACCTGATGGAGGTATAAAGCATCTGATGCAGATTATGTGCGTTGTTTGTGCCAATCTCATCTCAGGTATAGCCAACAGTATTGGAGACACTTGAATGAGTATTCTCAAAAAGATTATCCCCTATACAGAAACCTGCCTTTTGGTTGTTGGGATAGAGGGGCCTCTTGGTTAATCTGACCAAAGTGGAATGGCTCTGGGTAAGGCTGGTGGTATTAGTATGCAGCTATTATTTTTAAAGGATTTAAAATGGGTCCCCTGGATGGTAATCTCCGTTTGTGTGTATATGAGAGCAAACTTTAGGACTGTTACAAAACGGATATTGCTGCTAAGGCTTTTATTATGTTCATCGGTTCATAGAAAATTACTAGGCCAATGGGTTAAGAGCCCTTACAAGCCTAGTAAAGGCAAACTCCTTTGAGCAGGATTTGAACCAGTGACCTAAGAATGACTTTGGAAATGACTACAGTCCTCTGCTCTACCAGCTGAGCTGTCAAAGTATATCAATGAGGATAGGACATACTGACCTACATTTTTGTTCTGTTTCTTGAACAATTTTTTTAAGTGTAATAAATTGTCTATTTTGACTGATAGGGTTATGTATAACAGTTGTTGAGTGAGAAGCCAGTTTTCTTTACATTTTGTTTTGCTTTATATGCAGAATTGTGTACTGTATGGTTTTGACTAACTAATTAAAAATATCAGCCAGTGTCTCAGCACACACCTTTGATGTCTCAAACACCTTTGAAGGTTTTTGTCATTATTTATCATCCCTTCACATCACTCTTACAAAATCTTATATACCCACATCAGGTCCATTTTGCCTGTTATGGTGTCATGTGAGAAAAGTGTAAGCTCCTACCACATCTGCTCAGACTTTTGCACTTCATTCCACACATGCTTCTGTTTGTTTTTTTTCCCTAGACTCCTAGCAGTCTGCTTCCTGTATGACTTCAGAAATGTATGCATTAAGACACAGCATAACCAGGGTCCTACATGGCAGACCCATGAATACTTTACTTTTGTACTTTATCCACTTGTGGAATCACTGCAACCTTTGGCTGACAGTAGCCAAAATCCACCCACTCTTCTCATAGTGGTTCATTCTAGCTGTGATGAAGAGCCACAGATATGGTTTCCTGTTTTGTTGTTATCAGTTCCACTGCTGCAGCTAATACTTTTCACTAGAGTACTAGGGCTGCTGTGCATTTTCAGTCATCTTTCTGTCCACTTGTCAGCCTTACTCAGTCCATCATTAGATTTTTCCCCATCTTGTACAACTGTACCTTTCCTTCTGTCAACTTCAGAATGGTTGACAATGCTGTTGTTCACCTTATCAGGACTGAAATGAGCACAGTAAAGAATACTGGAGCCAGGATTAATCTCTCTGGTACACAACTAACTACATATGTTTAAAATAATAGATTTATAGATAATCCAAGGCTATTGCGTCTTATGACCATTTATGTTTTTGCAGTATCCTCCCTCAAGCTGAACTTTCTGTCTTTAGGAGTCCCAGAGTAAATTTATAAATAACAATCCAGTCATCTAGGTTATGTTTAATGGAAGTTGCACTGCTTAATGTGCAAGGAAGCTTATTCCAGATGTTTGTAAGCACTGGGTTATAAACCTGCTCCTCAACAGTGTTTTATGTATCTTTTGGTGAAGGTTTAGGTTTCTGGTTCTGGTACTGGTGGAGCAATTTGACTTGCAAAGACAGAGGAGGTCCAGGGCAATTTGGCTTCTAACAGAGAAGTAGGAGAGACAGAGATATCCCCCCAAACGTCTATAAGACAGTGAACAAAGGGATAGTGCTTCCAAACTCTCTTGATAGCTCAGGAGGTTAGGTCTGCGATCTTTTTGTTTAGTAACCTTTGGGTTCTACCTAATTTTTTTATATATTTAGTGAGCTACATCCTAAAAGTGGCATTGTCCTCGACAATTGGTCTGATAAATGCTGAGGACAAGGGAAGGATTATCTCTTCAGACCATTATGATGTTCATTTGGCAATTAGTTCTGCCAATTAAAGAGATTTCCTGACAACCATTGTCATATGATGGTTAGAGAGGAAATTATCAACCCAAGTTCCTAGGTCTGTGTTTATGCTTTTATTTTCTAGTGGTGTGTTGTCTAAGCAGCATGATAAAGGAGGGTGTAGTCTATCAAAGGTTATGATACTACACTTTTTAGCATTTAGCTTGAAGTCCTTTTATAGTACTCCAGCCGTTCATTAGGTAGAAATCATTCTACAGGATGTCTTAACAATATCCTGCAATTTGCAATTGCCTACAAACTTTGTTAGACAGAGGTCTTGGCTCTCAGCTTGGAGATCTGGGAAGTTAACTAAAAAGGAGAGGTTCCCAACACTGTGCCTCGAGGGAGATTGCTGATACCTCATCATGAAGAATAAAAGTTGCCTTCAACTCACATTGTCTGGGTTCTGTCTTTCAGTTTGCTATCCATTATAGCTGAAAACCAACTAGTAATATGCTAGTTTCACATAAAGGTTCTCAACAATTAATGCTTTCTATGTAAGCTGGATAATCCAAGCCCCAAGCATTCCTGTAACATTACAAACCTTGTAAGACAAGGTGAGGTTCCACTTGAGATTCTTGGAAGACATTAAAAACAGATTTAAACTTCTAGCCTTCTCAGGATATTGTAATGTACTGCTGCTGTCAATCCTTATAGCAACCTTTGCCAAAGGATTTGCTTTGAAGATACTGCACTAGGCAACTATATTCTAGCTTAGAGTGAGCTTTATAGCAACAAGTAACTGAGACTTGGGCTAATGCCAAGAAAGGCTTGACAATATAAAATGAATAGTAGTTTTATATAAAATAAAAGGAATCAAATGTTACCAAATTGAGGATGATGAGGAGGAATGAGTGAAAGGAGGTGAAGAAGGCAGAGAGGAAGGGTCAGGCAAATGTCATCTTACTAGCAATTATAAAACAAGCAGGATGTGGTAAACAGATATTACTGATAAAACTCTGGAAACAACCAAATGGGAGGATAAATTAATTATGGAAGACAGCGGTAAAAATGTTAATTTGTCTAAACTGGACTAAAGTATCCAGGGATGAACTAAAAACAGTGGCAAAATGCTGATAAGATAAACAACAATTTTAATTCAGAAAACCTGCAGTGAGTGCTTTCGTCTCTTCACTTTAACAAATGAGATTTCAGACTGAGGTAAACAACAAAACACTCCTTTTAAAGTCATTTAACATCACATGCACCAATTAAAAAAATACATAATAGAATCCTCTCTATTATTTAAGCCTGTCAATATTTAATAAATAACTAGTATTGGCTAATGCTTTCAATACCAAAAATGTAAAATCAGCCTTACAGTTCTTTGGATTGCATATTTGTGCTCATAAATTTTTCTATTTAACTCACAGGTAGTTCTTCCCACATACAATGATTTGCAGTCTGAACAAACTATCAAGTACACTACATTTCTGGATTTACAATTAAATATACCTGGTATCTTAACTATATAATTTCCTATTGTTATCTCACAAGAATCAGTAAACAAATAACTACACATATTACAATTGTAACATTTCATCATCCCATGCTTACCAGGAGTTTGGCTAGATTTATTTTTGCTCAGTTTGATGGTTGTAAGATGGTTTAATTACTTTATTACAATTTTTTTCACTTTCTTATCCCTCTTACTTACTGGTAACATTAGACATCAGGTCTTTGTACACAATGATACCTAACGATGAAGGGATGGAAACAGTAAGAATTGCATTATTAAGAACTAAGATTTTTTCCTCGAATACTGTCAGCTTATTAACGGAGATGATTGACATAGTTTTAAATTACAACTTCCTTTACTTTTACAAAGACATTTATGTACAAACGGATGGTGTGGCGATGGGTGCAGCTTTAGCACCCAGCTATGCAAATGTCTTTATGCATGGATGGGAAAGAGTCAATGTACTTGAAAGTAATTATAAAAATCACATGATTAAAATGTATCGATTTATTGATGACGTTCTTTTGGTATGGAGAGGAAATAGAGAAAAATTGGAAGAATTCATCTGTTATATAAATAACGTAAGTTCTTATTTGAAATGTACTCACCGCTTTGATTTAAATAGTGTCAACTTTTTGGATGTGACAGTCTATAAAGAGAACAACAGGCAATCTATGAAAATTTATAAAAAAAAGAAGTAGAAAACAATTTGTACTTACACTATACAAGATGATTTTTAGAAGAATTTTGTAATAAAATAATTTATAGGAGGTACCCAGAAGCTGAAGTTAAGAAAGCATTACAAGAAAATATTAATAAGAGGGATAACAAAGTGGAAAAATGGTAATAAAGTAATTAAACCATCTTACAACCATCAAACTGTTAATAGAAGAAGTAAGTAGAAATTTGGGATTATTTAGAGCAAACAATGAAATTACTACTAAGATAGGAGTAATATCTTATTTTAAGTTTTCAAGGTAAATGTGTAGTTATTTGTTTACTGATTCTTGTGAGATAATACGAAATTATATAGTTAAGATACCAGGTATATTTAATTGTAAATCCAAAATGTTCAGACTGCAAATCATTTTATGTGGGAAGAACTTCCCATGAGTTAAACAGAAGAATTTATGAACACAAATATTCAGTCCAAACAGGAAATGATAGAAATGCACTACATAAACACTACAAAACTAAGAACTGTAAGACTGATTTTAAGTTTTAATACTAATTATTTATTAAATGTTGAGGAAGAGTTGGGGTGGCTAGAATACTGTTGGCAGGTTAGACTGAATGCCTGTTTCCCTCCAGGCTTAAATAATAGAGAGGATTCTATTATGTATTTGAAAAGGAAAGGGCTGAAACATTAACTTGTTTCAACATTTTAGTATCAGTTGTAATTATAAAAGTCTTTTTAGTTAATTAAATGTGAGGTCATGTGACTATTTTTAACTGGTGCATGTGATGTTAAATGACTTTAAAAGTAGAGTGTTTTGTTGTTTACCTCAGTCCGAAGAAGTCTCATTTGTTAAAGTGAAGAGACGAAAGGGCTCACTGGAGGTTTTCTGAATTAAATTGTCGTTTCTCTTATCAGATTTTTGCCACTGTTTTTCATTTTATTTGTCGATTTGGTTGGTTTTAGCATCTACTTTGTTGGGATCCCAGGATAAACGATCGGGAGTTGCAGTGAAATACAGGAGGAGGTTAATCAATTCCTTTTCAGTCTTCTGGCTAAGATCAAGTTGTAGTGAAGAGTAGGAAAATTTTGCACAACAAGCAGGGAAAGATGCAGTAAAAAGAAGGATACTGGACAACATGTTGTGCTAGTCAGAAGACATAAAGGGCACAGAGGTAAAGGCTTCACTTACAAACAGGATATATAGTCAACTTTTACAGTGATATATTGCTGTTAAAAAAGGCAATTAAAATAAGCACCAGAAGGGCGGTGTGGGACTACAGGGGAGCTGACTATGTTAGAATATAAAAGATTATGAGACAAGAAATGGAAAGTGGTAGAATTATGTTAATCAGTGTGAACATATAAAGGAATAGCATGGAAGGGTATGGAAAAGAGGCTTGGTATGAAAAGCAAGCCTAAGAAAAAAAGCCTGTGCAGCTGAGAGGTGAGGTCAGATAAAACCTGAAGATCAAGGAAAGGGCCTGTAAGAAAAAGAAAAAAAAAAGGACCATTAGAGGTGGGCATTTATTTATTTGAATTTGGTTACTGGAAAGTTCCGTCTGGTCACGCAAGACCCCTTTTCAGTGGAGGCCTGGGAAGAAAAGCTACAAAAACATATTTAGTGAGAGAAAAACATACAGAGATTGTAGCAGACTCTTTTTAAGAACAAATGATATTTGAAATATAGTTAGTAGAGATTCAGCGTAGACTAGGCGTCTAGGTGAACATGACAAGTTGCAGTTGTCAAAAAAAAGTAATAAAAGGGGGGATAACAGTAGAGGAAGTGGTTAGGGTTTACAGTTATAGAAGAGTGGGAGCAGGAGTACAAGAAGAGAAAGGGATCAACAGATAAATGTTGACAGAAATCCACATTAAAATGTGTAAAAATGTAGAGGACCGAGTACAAAAGTGGGTGGGGGAAGACTGTAATATCAATCTGCATGATCAAGGTTACAGAAAAGAAAAGGCTATGGATGGATTCACATCAAGAGCTATGAAAAAAGCAAAATTCTACAGTTACTGAATGAGAGGAGAAACTGTGGTTGAGAGAAGGTAGTACTATGGGGAGCAAGTTATTGACCATGAAAAGAAGAGCAGGAAAAGTTAAAAAGATGAGTGTGGAGATGTTTCTTGAATTTGTTTTGAGTTTGAGGTTGTCTGAAGGCAGATGATACTAGTTCCAAGTTTGGCCACATGGCATGAGTACAAGGCTTCAACATGTCTTTAGAGAAAAATGCTCTTGTGGGCATAGGATGAAGCTAGAAGAGCCAAGGTTGTATGGAGGACCCAAGACATTCTGGAAATGTAACTGGTAACTTACGTTATAAATGGAAGAAGACCTCCTTTAGATATCAGGTGCAGATGATAAAAGTTTGAATGGAAATAAAAAGTAGGCAATATGAAGACACAAGGGATCGGATAAATTCTAGAAGAGTTCTTTGCATCAATATTTAAAAATGAGAATGACTGCAGAATTCTAGCATGAAGGAGAAATTCAGGCTAGGAGGAGACAAGTGGATAATTGGAGTGCTAGACAGATAAGGGTATAGAGAGAATTACCATTACTAAGGGAAAACAGTACACATGAGCTGAATGCATCCACTGGCTGCCTATAAAAGCTATCTGGGGAAATGACAGATCCCCTCATGGATTTGTTTAAATGATCTTAGGAGGACAGAATGGTTCAGAAAGACTAGGAGAGTGCTACAAAGGTGTTGTTACATTAAGAAGGGCTCACAAAATTGACAGGATCTGTAGGCCAGTTAACTTTACCAGTCTGGTCAGGAAGATAGTAAAAATATCTTGGAGAAGGGCCTTATTATTTCATTTGTATGACAATAGCCTTCAGAGCCATAGGTAAAATAGGGTTCCAGAAAATTAAGAGTAATCATTACTGCAGTAATGAGCCTCCAGGGAAATAGTGACAGTGAGAAATCAGGGGCAGTGTCAATGAAATATTGGGATGCATAGCATAATGGAGGGAATCCAGGGAGCTGATCTTATGTCAGGGTACTGGAGACACCACAGCTAAATTACTATATGTGGTTTTGGATGTCATTCTAGAAGAGGGATCCAAAACCAATAGACAGAGTACAGATGAAGGTCACTGGGATGATAAGAGAACTGGCAGTAATGCTATACGAAGAGAGGCTTAGGGCTCTGACCCTGCATTCTCTAGAAAGTAGGAAGGCAAGAGAGGACGATACATATTCGCAATCCATTATGTGTCAAACTAAGACAGAAAGGTAGTGGTGATGCCTCATTTACAATTAGAATGCAACATCTCCTAAATGGGTGCTACACAGCACAATTGAAGCATTTAAGACAGCTTAGACAGGTGGGCCAGAATGGGTAAAAGGGAGAGGGTAGCTGCAGGTTGCAGCAACCAGGAGATTAGACAGACTACTACTCTTCTGGCAGCAGTGTGTATGTATGCAAACACATCTTTGTATGAGAAAAATACCATCAGGGGTGTATTATAATTAGCTGGAATAAACAATGCCTTTGGAGCTCTTCACAAAATGCAGTTGTAAAAAGTAAATACTTATGCCTACGTTACTGTTTCAAATATCGCTTCCTTCAAAAATGAAATTTAGCTAATCAGTATGAAAATACGAAACTGATTTAAAGAAAAGAGGAAGAGTTTTAATAGATAACTGAGCCCATTAAGCAGGGTGCTTACATTTAATCTAATAGAAGAGGAAAACATTTCGACTCAAGCACAAAAATAGCTTGCTTTGTAAGGAGAAAATCTCATAAGCACCAGGGTTATTACATTAAATTGTTTATATACAAAAGTAAGTAGTTTAAGAGGAATATTAGCAGCCATCGGCTTAATTCATTGCCTGTTTTTGTCACAGTTCTGTTGTGTTAACGCAATGATTGATGTTTAGAAAATAATTTAATATAAAAGTACCTGTTTTCTGTCGAGCTGTCATGATCTCCATTGTCCTGGCTCTGATATAACTAGAGTAACTTAGTATCTGAGCTTAGTGTGTTAATGCTGCTATTGCTTCATTGTGCTAAACTGCTAAGATTACAACCAAAATATACTAACAGTGGAAAAAGGATTATTCAGACATTATACATGGATGGAGTCATGATCTTTTCATACGGAAGAATCATTATTTGTGCACTAAGGAATTTTTTCAACCAATGGGCCAAAACTGTTGCTATCACAGTACTTACTTGCCATCTAGTCCATTACAGAATATTGTACAGAATTCTGTATAGAGAGCATAAGACTTGTAAACAGGAAAAACACAATATTTAGATTTCATAGCGAGTGTAGTAGTTTCCTTAAGTTAAAATACAAAATATACTTTTCTTATATATACAGTTGTCAGGCTTCAGGGACAATTAATGCATCTTAGGAAAATGTATTTTGGCTCTGTACAACAACTTAAGCCCTGTGACAATATGAAAAATCAGTATGCAAGTACTTCAGCCAACTAGGGTTCGTATTGTAAGTAAAGAAAACAACTGAGGATTGCAAATTATCTGAACAGTTTTATATAGAGCTTGGTCCAAGATTACATGCATTATTTCTGTTCAGATGTTATTATACCTTCCTGCATTCCATACCAATGAATGAAACAGTTCCCTCATGTCACCTGACCCTTTATAATAAAACTGTAAACTCTCAGCAATTCATACACACACACACACACGAGTGTGTGTGTGTGTGTGTGTGTGTGTGTGTGTGTGTGTGTGTGTGTGTGTGTGTGTGTGTGTGTGTGTGGGGGGGTAATTTCATTGAATCTTTATTTCACTGAAACTCACATGGTCGAGCCCATTTCATTGAAAAGTAATTTTTACAGAAAAGTGTAGAAGTGTATAACAAGCATATGATGGTGTAACTTATCAGAGGAGTTATTAGTAAAGTGAGTCTAGCAGAGTATGTGTGAATTGCAATGGTCAGCAGCATGTTGTACCCACAGATCTGCAAATTTCTGTGTTTGCCCTCTACCACTGATTTGCTGTGTGTGTAGTGTTTTTTTTCCTTGGTTGTGCAACCATGGAGTTAGAGTATATAAATAAGGGGGGAGTGGGGAGCTTACCGCCCTGGAAAAAACATGTTTTTTAGGATGTATTTCTTGTGGAGAAGGTTTTCTATGCAATGAGTTTTCAATAAAATGACATACATCTCTGTATCTATATCTATACACACACACACACACACACATATATATATATATATATATATATATATATATATATATATAGATATATATATATATATATATATATATATATATATATATATATATATAGATATATAT